>NC_143588.1:92770129-92923947 GCF_048544385.1 Mastigoproctus giganteus | reverse complement strand
TTCGCAGCTGCTTGGACGATAATTTCTGTGATGTACATTACTGCATCATTGATCGGCTCCTGACTGACCGTACTAAGGTCAAAATTTGCCTGATGTTGGAAGGCAGTCCAGTCAGCCTGATCAATCTTCCACCGTGGTAACCTGAAGGGAAGACATGGTCTCCCACTGTGTAACGAGGTTATCACAGGGAAGTAATCACTTCCGTATGGATTCTCTTCCACTTCCCAAGTGAGTGAAGGGAGCAGAGAAGGGGAGCAGATAGAGAGAGAGAGAGAGAGAGATCAATGGCAGAAAAAGTACGGGTAGGCATGTGGAAGAAGTTATTTGTTCCAATTTTTAGAAGGGAAATGTCATTGTCATTTAGCATACGCTCTATGACTCGTCCCCTTCCATTGATGTTAGCACTACCCCACAGGGTGTTATGTCCATTAAAATCCCCGAGAAGTAAGAAAGGGGGAGGCAACTGCGTTACAAGATCATCAAGGTCTTCCTGGAAGATTTCAGTCCCAGGTGGCAAATAAATAGAGCACACAGTTAATAAAAATCCCACTGAAAGGCGAATTGCAACAGCCTCTATGCTAGTTGTAATTAGCAAGGGCTGAACTGGGGTCTGGTTGCCCACAAGGATAGCCACTCCTCCATGAGCAGGACCATCCGCAATTCTATCCTTTCGAAAAATTGTGATGTTATGCATGGTGGGATCATCATTTGCTTTTAGATAAGTCTCCTGCAAGCAAAAGCAAACTGGCTCGTGCTTTTGCAGGAGGGCCTTGATGTCATCAGTATTTCGCCGGAATCCACGACAATTCCATTGTAGGAATTTAGCCATTATTTTGGCTTGGTGGGTCCGTCAGGCGGCTTCCGAGGTGCTGAGGGCTTTATTTTGTCAGTCTTGGATTTATCTTTTTTGGGGAAGAATGGACACTGTCCGGTGTCCATTTCTTCCTCCGCAAAGAGTTCCAAGACTGATTCATCCGGTACCTCCTTGTTCTCTACATCCATTGTTTCTGGTATCACGGATGACTCTTCTGAAGTTTTTGGCTTTTCTTTACCACTTGGTTTTGGTACTGGTGGAGCACTAGGAGGTACGGATATAGGAGTGGCAGCTGATTGTGTTTTTTTGGTGGGCTTTTGTGAACTCAATAAATAGCGTGCAATCGGGGTGAATGACTCTCTTGGTGGTATAGTCATCTCAGTTTGTGTACCGATAGTGCATTTAGCAGAAACCTTCTGAGCATATGAAAGTTTCCCGCTATTTATTGGTTGGATACGTTTTCTGGCCTCTGGGTAGGAAATATTCAGCTGTTTTCAGTTTTTGGATTTCTTTTTCATCCTTCCACCGCTGGCATGCTCTAGAGTAGGCGGGGTGCTCTCCTTGGCAGTTGACACAGGTCGGTTTTGGAGCTGAATATTCCTTGCTCTCGTGGTCTTTAACACCACATCGAGCACAGGCAGGGTTTCCACGACAAGATGTTTGTGAGTGGCCATATTTTTGGCATCTAAAACACCGCAGTGGGTTTGGGATATAAATCTTCACTGGGCAGTTTAGATAGCCTGCCTTGATGGAACTTGGAGGCCGTGAGGATAAGAACTTGGGTAGGGACGAGATTCCCATCCTTGTGTATCGATATTCTTTTGACAGCTGTCACTCCTTGGTCTTTTAATTCAGAGCAGATCTCTTCTTCAGAAACATGAAGAAGATCCCACTCTGATATAACACCACGGGAAGAATTTAGAGTTTTGTGGGGGGGTTACGATGATAGGTATTCCCCCTATCGATGTAGACTTTATGATTTTTTCCGCTTGTTTTGTGGTAGAAGCTTCGACCAACAGGTCGCCAGAACGCAGTCTTTTTACAGATTTAGGTGACTCTGCCAACCCCTCTAATCCTTTGTGGATAAAGAAGGGTGACATCTTTCCAATTGACTGCTCTCCGGTGGAATGGAGAATGAGGAAAAGCGGTGTCACTAATGGTGATGTATCCTCAGTTCTGGCTCTTTTTGCAGAGGTGTTTTCTATGTCATGATCTCGGTTAGGTAGGGACCTTGTTGGGGCCCCAGAAGAAGAAGGATTTAAATTACTCATAAGGAGTAAGATAAAAATTTCCGATGCCCTAAGTACCTCACCCACCACGGAGCCCTACAAGGGGACGCCCACTCGTGAACTAGCAGGTACTGCGTACACGAATGGGATGCCAAGTTAGCTTAGAGGCACCATACCCACGATTCCAATAAGCCTTGATCCCGTCCCAGGACCAAAGGGAGGGAGGCTTGGAACACAGTTGACCCTAGCCGTAAGAACCACCCGCCGATTGATCCCAGGCGGGCTGGTCCGGGACCACCCATCTTGTCGAAGCAGGGGCCAAAGTGGTGTATTAACGCTGGGCCCCTCAACCACCAGGATCCCCCTTTCCGAAATCCACGGGTCGCGGCGCATGGCTGCACACGCCAGATTCCAACAATGTAACCCTGGAACCAAGGAATGGGTGTTAGATCCCAGTGATGCTAGTCTGGAAGTCCAGCAGCATCACTGGGAGGTTCCCTCACCACGTACAGGCGCCCACGTCGAGGGGACATGCAGTGAATGATAGCAGTCTACACCAGAGGTGGCCAAGTTTTTTTTATCAACAGTGGATCAAATGTATTTTTTATTGATAGCAGTGTTGAAATATAATTTTGGCTATTGGCTATTCAAAAATGTTGATTTTTTAGCAATAATACAAAGCAGTGCAAAAAAAAATGTATTCATTCAAAATGTGTATAGTTATAGTCTAGATGTAGGTGTGATCAATTTTGATCACACCTGCAAATGAGAGACAGTGCTTTAATTTACATAGCAAACCATTCATGCAGTGTATATATATATGTGCACTGGCCTCCAATTAATACCTGAAAGCAACTCTGTTGACGAGCACATCCCACCCAAGAACCGAACATATCAGACACAACTATAATTATGTTCACAGGCCTTCAAGGGGACAGCACTATGATTGTGAATGCAAGATGCAACAATCAATATAGTTAATAGTGTTCCAGCACAGAATGATAATAGGGTTCACATACACAATCAGATTGTATGTGAAATTTCAGTGGCACTAAAGACTCCTAGGTCAGCAATTAGTCATGGGATCCTTGAATGGAAGCAGACTGGTGCTTGTTGTTGTTGTTTTGGTGTTTAGACTGGTGCTGAAACTGTCATGAAATGACACTGAAAACAAACCTGCAAATCTGCTGGAACATGACAGATCCCAGCAAGGAAATCCACTTAGAGCACAGGTTAATGTCATTGCAACAGAGAGAGAGATGATTGCCACACATATTAGCACTAGTACAGTGTGAAGAATACTGCATGACATGGTTTACCATGGTTGTGCAGCCAGACACCATTTAGTTTGGTGTAAGTCCCACTGATTTTTGGCTGTGCTCTGGAGTTAAAACAGTCAGGGCCAGCAGAACACAGTAAGCAGGGCATAGGGGTGCCAAAATTAAAAATTTTTATTTTAATAATATTTAATAAAATTATCTCAAGGGCGTTAAATACATTTCTGCTTAGGGGAGCCAAAAACCCTAGCGCCTCACCTGAAAACATTGCATGCTCTACAAGTCTGATAGTTGTGCCGTGGTGTACAGATGCCCTGGAAAAAGCTACCTTTCTTACCTGCCAGACTGTCTTCCTGACAGCAAAGTTTGGAGGAGGAGGCAGTGTAATGGTCTCAGGCTGTTTTTCATAGTTTTGTCAGAGACATTGGTTGTTTTGAACAAATCCATGAATGCTGAGGTCTACCTAGACATCCTGGACAATAATCTGTACCTATGTTGTGGCAGCAGGTCGAGGAAGGTCCACACCTGTATCAGCAATCCATGTCAGGCTGCTTATGTCATGATGGACTGGTTTAAGGAGCAAAAAATCGAACTGGCCATCCCAGATCTCTGATCTCAATCTTATAAGATTTCAAATTCAACCTAGAGGTTCTCTATAGAGAACCTCTAGGTTGAATTAGATCATGGAATATGTGTGAGGATGCCCAAAATCCTGTGCTGAACTGGTTGCTGCTTTGAGGGCCAAATAATAGAAAATATTGGAGGACATTTACAAAAACTCTTGGAAAGAGTTCCATGGAGACTACAGGCCGTCATATAGTAATTTGGTTTCAGCACATATTATTAGTTTTCCTGCAAATAAAGTTTGTTTGTAGATGCAGGTGTTTAGATATTAGTGGTAGGGCAGTGTGTATTTATATATATGTCATTGATTGATCAAGTGTGCAGGAATGGTGGAATTTATATACTAACTATCCATGCAGGGTGCATGTATTTGTATATAAACACACACATATGTATACCAAGAAACTGATCAGCAGAACCCAAATAGAGTCAGAATCCTCTGTGACAAAATTTTCTATAATGCATCTTTTGGCTGGACTCTCATTTATTGTTTTTTTGATTAGCAATAGTAATAGTGGTTGGAAGCTCCAGGATTTTGCTGCACTTTTGTTTCGAAACTGACTCAACTCTGCAATCATAACCCATGTCAACTGGATGCACTTAGATTTAATATACTGTACTTCTTAACTAAGAGCATAACTCCTTTCCTTCCTATGCATTGTACTTCCCATACTGGAATTCAGCATCACTCAGTGACACTATGTTTCAGTGACACTATGTTTCAGTGACACTATGTCTCTGCTATTCCTACAATGTCTGCAATTGATGACTTAATCAGTTCTTCCAATTCATCATTTTTATTTATAGTGGACCTAGCATTAGTGTACATACAAGTATACATGCACGTGTTCTTACTCTTAGTTACCCTAACACAGTCCATGTATTTGTTTGTTCCATGATGACCCACAGCAGGGCCTGAACACCCAGACACCTTGTGCTGCATGCACCAATAGTAGCAGTGCAAGAATCACTTTCACCTCTGGAGCTAGCAGTTTTGACCTACCTATCGCTGCCTTGAGAGCATTAGCAAATATTCTTGCAGCCCTTCTATTCTTCTCATCCATGTAACAAGCACAGACAAATTCTACCCCATGAACCTTGCACATCCTTTCCGGGGCTGAATTGATTGATAAGGCTCTTAACATATACTCCTTCCTTTCATGTCTTGGCAGAATTGCAGATACTTTCAAATTCAATCCTAATTCGTGACTTTTTCCCAACATTGCTTGTACTTGTTAAATAAGTTCTCAGCTCTCCTATTCTTAATGTCATTAGTGCCAATGTGTACCTTTTGTGTCCTTAAAAAGTGATATTGGCTGTACAGTGTCATCTACATTTGCCAATGGAAAACATACCCTGGTCCTGTTCCACCAATTCTTCTTGCACAACATATTTCTCTTTTCCTTGACAATAAAGTCACTGACAATAACTAGCTCCTGTGGGAGCAGCACATTCTGCCTTGGAGATTGCCACTGTGTTGTCTGATGTACAAGTGATTGCTCTGGAATTGAGTTTGGCAGCTGAGAAGCTTAATGGACTCAAAGGCATCTACACTACTCTTAAAATTCTCATAAATGCCCATCAGAATGCTGATTTGGCACCTAATTTCTTTACACTCTGCACCTAGCACACACAAAAACATCCCCCTTGGCTGAATCCTACTCCAGAAATTTCTGCAAACATTTCATAAGTTGCACATTTTGTTAGGCTGTGATACGTTGGAGAATCACACTCTTAGGTTCTACCCCAAGCCACAGCACTCCCACTACCTTGTGCCCATTGCTTTTTTGCTCTAGCCTGTGATACGGTTTTCATTTAAATACAATTTAATTGATTAATTGAAAATACCACACTAAGCTAATAGTGCAGTGATATATATATCGCTACCAAGTTTTACATTACACTTTATGCTATCAAGTTCAAGATATATGTCACGCTATACTGTTACAATCACAGTATTAAATTACACTGGTGAGCAAAACTTAAGGACCAGTCAGGTTTTCACCTGTAGCTTCTCATAGGAGTGGCCTGGATATGGGAAAAGCATACCAAAGGAACCTCGTGAGGTACAGAAATGATGAAGGAAACAACACCGACACAACAACCAAAACAAAATGGTACAGAGAGACTTTATTCAAAAATGGCAACATAGCACTGGCTGCCATGATACAGATGCATCACTGCCAAAGATGGAACAAAGGGAAGAGGTAGTCCTCAGTAGGAGATACGGCCACCCGTAATGTTGATGCAGGCTTTGCACCGCCTGTCCATACTTAGAACAACATATTGATAAGTTCTTGCGGTAACATCATCCACATATCACCAGCTGCAGTGCGATGGGGTGTGGCGTTATCATCTAAATTTGTACCACACAGCTACACAGATGAGCAGAAGCAATGAAGAGTGTAATCAAGCAAAGATCATCTAGACTTGTTATGACAATATAATTGAGTAATATTTCACTGGAGATAACTGTTGAGTGTATGACCAAGAGATGAAGCATCAGAGCAAGCAGTGGACATCAAAATCATCACCAAGGCACCAAAAGTTATGTTTACAGAGGTCCAGGATCAAGACGATGCTGATCATGATTTTCAACAAACAGGGTGTGATTCACAAGCAATTTGTACCTGAAGGGGGGAGAGAGAGAGAGAGAGAGTAAATGCTGTGTTCTATGTACAGTTGCTTCAAAGATTATCGAAGCACATTTCACAGGTGAGCTGCATTTTTGAGAAAGGCAGCTGGTTCTTATTGCACAATAATGTCCTCAACTCATTCCATCCACACTTGTTGTGAAGACATTTCTGGTGAAACATGCCATTATACAGATAAACCATCATGGACCAGCATGGCAGATTATGTTCTATTATCCTCAACATGAATTGTTTAGGAGGCTTCCATCCTGCAGTTTACCTTTTTTTTTTTTTTTTTATGTATATATTTTTATGATTTTTTGAAACTTCTCAAGTCTGTGAAAAAACTGGCTCTGAGTTACATCATAGAGCTCAAAAAGTTATTTGTTAAAAATGTTAAAAGATTATCCTTAATGCCATATTTTTATATTTGAAAGAACAGATTTCTAGATGCTTTATCATATAATTTTTCAAGATCAACAAATGCTAACTACAGGTTTCCGTTATGTTCCCATTATTTCTGTAATTTGTGTTTGTGTGAATATTTGATCCTAACATTCTCTACTTGAGCTAAACCTAACTTTTTTTCCTCTCATGCTTAAATTCTTCCAATACCCCTAACCCTCTTCTTGAGATACTTCGACAGATTTGAAGAGCTGTGTTTCCATTGTTTGGGCTGTTCCATTGCCTTTGGCATTAGTCCCTCTTTTTCCTAAACATTGGGTATTTGCACGGTTACTGATTTTATCAATCTTTGCTTATTAAACTTGGCGAGGAAACTGCAGACTACTGTATAATTGCCTACCAGTGTTTAGGTAATTCCATTATGTTTGTTCATATGTTGAAAACTCATTACTTTTTATTCTTAATCCATTTTAATAAACCAAAATAGATAATACACTGCAAAATCTTAAAATTTGTCATAGTATATGTTCAAAGGTGATTTTTTTTAGTTTTAATAATAAAAAATCTGCATATTAGCTGTATATACAGTAATTTTAAATACTCAGTATGTAACATCAATTCTGAAATAGCCTAAAAATGAATTTTTTTAAAAATTGTATTTTCATTTTGTTTCATATTTAAATACATTTTGTGTTTAGTGTTTTAAATACTCATCTTCAAGAAAGAGTTCAAAGCATTGTTTTTTGACTTTTTTTATACATCATTTGTGTATTTTAGATTTTGTGCAGTTTTATTTTTCGAAGTCAAAGTGCTTTATTGTTAAAAATAAACAATGCATAGTCAGAAATGGCAGAATTAATCATATAAATTTTAGCAACTGACTTACAGAGAATAATTTTGTAATCATTTTAATAAAAATAAAATACAGAACTGAGCTTTGAAAAGTATTTTTTCCTCTCTTTTATCAGATTGTCAAGTTGATTTTCTTAAAACCAACAAAAGCTTCAGCATTTCCTTTATTTAGTAGAGGCAGAGTTGAAATATATCTGAATTGAGAGGTGCCAGATTTTAAAATTTTTCCATTTTAGTGAGGTATACTTTGTGGTTGAGCAGTTTTAGAAGAGCACAAACAAGTAACTTATTTGCATCTCTAAACATTTATAAAGATTATCTTGTCATTCATCTATTTGTGGGCAAGCAGGATTTAATTCCCATAGTGGAACAAACTTGCCTTTTTACTATCTAATGAGATACCAGTTAGACTTGAAACAGGCTGTCATACCAGTCTCATCTTTTAAACAAATGCCCAATTAACCTATTGGCAAGGCCATCTGTTTGAAAGTAGTGCTATACCAGGAAAACTTGTTGCAAAAAGGCAATTTTTTTTTTTTTTGTAAGAATTAAGATCATAGCATTATCTGTGCAATTTAAATCTACCATCTGAAAAAAATAAAAAAAATAAACTAAATGACAAGATTAATCACACAAGCACCTTATAAAGACATGTCACATTTTTTTTTTTTTTAGATAGAATCTTAAAGTCAAATGCAATCATTGACACGAATGCTGGGTTTCTTTACTAATATATCTGGATTGTGAAATGCTGGATTTTACAGAGTTTACTGTCTTTTTATATTATCACTAATATAGAACAAGTCTTATGGGGGGGGTGAATAACCATGAGCAATTACAAACCTGTTAGCTTAACATTGTTCCAGTGAAAATAATGGAATTACTTGCTAAAGAAGTAAGGCAGGCCATTCGGACAGGCATGTAGTTATACTGCAATCCCAGAATGGATTTGTCAAAGGGTGGTCTTGTCTAACCGATCTGATAGGTTACTATGATGCAGTGATCAAGGAACTGGATGCAAAAAATAATTTTGACATCATATACTTGAATTTCAGTAAGGCTTTTGATACTGTTGCACATAAAAGACTGCTGTACAAACAGGAGCAATGTGGCATTAAGGGCAAGCTACTGCTTTGGATAAAGGGAAGGTTAAGTGGAAGAAGACAGAGTGGTTATCAATGGGGACTGTTTCTATGTGGACTAATGTTATTAGTGGAGTTTCCCAGGGTTCAGTGCTGGGCCAATTGTTGTTTTCAATATTTATCAATGATATTAATGAAGGTATATCAGGCTTAATATCTAGGTTGGCAGGGTGATTAATGACAATCATCAGGGTGAGTTACTGCAACTAGATCTAGGAAAATTTGGTCAATGGGCTGAGAAATGGCAGTTGAAGTTTAACATTGAAAAATGCAAGGTACTGTCCATTTTCTTCCACGGGAGTTCCAATGGCACTCCCGTGGAAGAAAATCGCTTGTTGATGAGATGTCAGAGGAGGATGGCTAGAATTGTTCAAGCAAACAGAGGGGCCACAGTGTTGCACATCACATCAGAATACAACCTTGATGCGCAGAAGAAAATATCGTAATGGACCACTAGTCGCACTTTGTCATGAATGGGCTACAACAGCAGATGGCCATATTGCGTACCTCTGTTTTCAATGAAGAACAAGAGAGAGCATGCCTCCTGTGGGCACATACCAGCTCTGGATTATCGAGGATTGGAAAATAGTTTTTTGGTCTGACGAGTTGAAATTCCTGGTGCATCATGGAGATGGAAAGCTCAGAATTTGGCGAAAACAACACGAATCCATGGACCCATCATGTCTGACGACTACTGTGCAAGGTGGTGGGGCAGTGTTATGGTGTGGGTAATGTTTTCTTGGCACACGTTGGGTCAATTGATACCCATAGATTCACGTTTGAATGCCACACCGTACCTAAACAGCGTTGCTGACCAAGTGCATCCGTTCATGTTGATAGTATATCCTCAGTCAGATGGTTATTTCCAGCAGCATAATGCACTGGTGCACAAAGCCCGAATCACTATGGAATGGTTCCAGGAACATGACAATGACTTTTCTTGGCAGCAGTGGCCAGCTGAATTAACAAATGTACAAAAATGGGGGGGACGGGAATTTAACTTTTTTTTTTTTTTTTTTGGTAGTTGTTGGCGCCTAGGCTTCTGTGGCCATAATGCACCTCCCAAGGTTTTTGTAGTACTTTGATCCAAGCCCGAGGCGGGAATCGAACCCGCGGCCTTTGGGTTGCCAGGCAGGCACTTTACCCACCCGGCTAGCCCGGTCGGCCGGGGAGGAATTTAACTGATTTCTGGATAAATGCCGAGAACTGGTATTATTCCTTGCTGAAAACTGGAATTATTATAAAGCTTAGAATTTGTGCATATGAAAAGAGTGTATTTGTCATACGCAACTTGTTTGTAAAATTAATCTTTATTATCAATAGCAATAATGTATAAACCCATGGATGAAACCTTTATATTAAACATGTTGAAATTATATTTGTGTCTATGTCAGTTATTTCACTTTACTCTAGTTTAACTTAAGATCCCTGGACACCTATACAAGGTAATCAACGGCAAACTACCAATTAAATTGAGGTTGTCACAGACATTCTCTCAGATATGCCAGACATGCTGTACTTGCTACCTGGGAGTCTAAAACGCTAATGGAACTGATATTCGGGTGACACTCAAGTCAAGTGGACCCAATTTCGGCGAAGTCCGGACGGTCTGTGACAGCCAAATCCTCTGCTTGCACCTTCATGATGGTGGGACTGTTAGTAATCCTGGGTATAACCTCCATGCACAAGTACATGGTGGGTGACCACCCAGGTGTGAACCAACGTAAGCAGGGGTCGAGGTGTGGCGCCCACACCACATGGAGGAACGCCGCCCCTCTATGTTACCAGGCATTACTAGGTGGTAGATGACTCTCATCAACCGGTGAAATACCACCACTTTGTTTATTGGAGGCTTGAAGTGGTGGAACCCATGTTTAGTCTCTAGAGCTAAGTTCCGGTCAACCCTTCCCTATCTCTTCCATCATGCAGTATGATTGATGACTTTTGAGTTTATGATGAACGTTGTGGCGAGATCCAATATTCCTTACATTTCGAGGGTACAGCTCTAAAACGGTGTTCGCAGGCCGGCCGCTAGTTAGTACACCGGACCGAACCTATTGGTAACTCTCTAGGAGGCTCCTGGATCAGCTAGTGTATAATCTTGCTACCTCTACTCTGCCAGATAGGGACTGGAGGGAGTCCGAGTAGTGTGTATGCGGGGAGCATTGTCGAGGCCACATTATGTCAAGGATCTGGGTATATTCTTACCACATGTACGCCATATCCAAAAATTTAATTACTTCATACAGCATGTCCCACCCACTTTTTCTTACTATTGAATACACCATGAATTGTCAAACTAATAGAGCAAGCTTATCTGCGAAAATATCTAAACCTCCCAAGGACTTCCTAATTCATTTCACAAATATACGTGGTCTGAATTCTAATCCCAACGATGTCCATTTCCACTTGCAGTCTGCCAAACCCCTTGTACTTTTTCTGACAGAATCTCAGTTATCGGTTGATTCAACTACTGCTCATCTCAGATGCCCAAATTATTCGCTGTATGATTCCTTTCACCTCAAAGGTAGTACTTGTGCATATGTATGTTCTGATATGCCCTGTCAGAGACTTGGCAATTTGGAATCTCCTCTCTTTGATCTTCTCTGGCTTAAAATCTCTCTACTTCATTGTGCAAATTCATCTGTTGTCTCTACCGTTCTCCCAACTCCACTAATTACTTGGAGCTCTTTGACTTCCTCTCTTTGCAACTTGACTTTCTCCAGTCCAGCTTTCCTAACAGTGAGGTAATTTTTCTTGGTGATTTTAATGTTCACAACTCCAGCTGGCTTCCATTTTCTAATCACA
The DNA here is from genome assembly GCF_048544385.1 of Mastigoproctus giganteus. Lineage (NCBI taxonomy): Eukaryota > Metazoa > Arthropoda > Arachnida > Uropygi > Thelyphonidae > Mastigoproctus > Mastigoproctus giganteus. The sequence goes on along the minus strand of NC_143588.1, from coordinate 92,912,163 downwards.
CCGACCCAGCAGGTCGAGATGCTGAGGCTTTTGCAATTTTTCAATCTGACCTAGCACAGATTGTTCATTTACGTACAAGAATACCGGACAATCCTAATCATACAGCCAATACGCTTGATCTTTTTCTCACAAACAACCCTTCTAAGTACACGGTCGAAGTGCGAGGTCCTTTAGGCACTTCAGATCACAACTTGGTGATTGTCTCTTCTCCAATGGAACCTTTATCTCATGGCTATTCCCAACCTCGTGTTGTTTGGCATTACAAGAATGCAAAATGGGATGACCTGCGAGACTTCTTTTCCTTGGTCGGATTACAGTTTCAAAACTTCTGATGTCAACGTTTGCTCAGATCGTGTCAGTGAAACTTATCGTGTCAGTTGATAAGTTGGTTGGCATTCGAGGTGAGCGGACGGGCTTAGTCAGGGCTCCTCAGTTAAGTGGTTTACGTGAACAAGAATAAGACACACAAATCCCTTATCGTGCTCCCATATCATCAACAATACGCTAGAAGACTTCAACAGATTTTTAAAAATACAGATATAAAATTAATATTCACATCGTATAACAAATTAAGTTCCAAATTCAATTCATACAAGACAACACACGAGTACGAGACACAAGATTACAACAACGTTATATATTTGATCAGATGCCAATCAGATTGCCAAGCATGTTACATAGGCAGTACAACAGCAAAATTCGGGACATCAAAAATTTCCAACACGCGTGCATACTACCACTTTAACAGCTTCAAAACTAACTCAGCAAGTACAGAACTAACACAACACGTCCAATCTCAAAATCACAACCCACTCATCGATTCAGCCATCACAGTAATTAAATTAAATTCTAGCTACAAAATCCATGAAAACGAAGCTCTCGTTATTGAATGGTTTAAGCGCCACACATCACTCAACGTGTTAAACAAAAAGATTCCCGCCAATTTCTCCCCCATTTGGAATTTAGCACGTATCAAGTTTCCACGTGCACTGAAATGCATTTCGGGAACCCAACCCGCATATAACACAAGCGCGCTCTCTTCCCCCCCTCCACTATTGCTAACTGAAGACGAGGAAACTCGAAAGTCGCTTGTGCGCGATTATTAGCTTATATTTTCCTTCCTTTTTTTTTTTTTTTCTCTACATTTAATTTAATTTAATTTAATTAGGCAACCATGGAAAGTGCACTTTCCTTTCTTAAAAATTTTTCTACAGCCCATAACTTAAATTTAAACCCATAATCCCTGTAAAGTATTAGAATCCTATAACCACTATGTATGTGGTAAAACCCTCCACCAGCTAAGCGGATTACTATGAGGTGAGTGCTGAAAATTAAGCTAAACTATACATACGATCTAGTTATTACATTACAGCACATAAGGACTCCTTAAAATATCAAGAGTGGTTTACTTTTGGATAGTGCTTTTAAATATTTGATTTATTTAGATATTGTTGGATTATTTTGTTATAGGTTTTCCTGTAACAGTTTGATTTTAATAATAATATAGATATAATTTTTTAAAGTTAACTTTTATTGATATTTATTTAATTTTATAATGGTAGTTACGAGATCTGCCTTAAACAGGTCACAGTGTATCGTGACTCACACGGAAATAGCGGATGGCGATTTTCGGGTGAGTCATAATTTAATCCGTTGTGGAACCTGTGGAATGTTTTCCAAGTTCGACCTGGTGACTAATCCTACCTCACCTGGGGATTCTTTTCTTTGTGATCGATGTAAGGAGTGCACCGATCTTAAATTACAATTTGGTGCACTGATGGAACAATTTGAGTCCCTGAAAAAACGGCTGCTTGCCCTCGAGAATAATGCATCTGGGAGCTCGTCAGGGACTAAGACTCCAGCAATCTACCAAGTGATGCATACCCGATTCGATCCTCAAAACAGAAAAATCAAGTGCAAACTACTCTGGTTAAAAAGGACATTGTTTTATTAGGAGACTCCATTGTCAGGGAAACAGGGAATATTTTTTGTAATAAGGATAGGTGGAGTAGAACCAGGGTATGTCTGCCGGGAGCAACTATTGATGATGTCACCAACAGATTGTCAGATTTTAAAGGGGGTAAAGAGAATATTATTATTCATGTGGGGACTAATGATATTAAACGTACACGATCTGACGATTTGAAGGAAAAATACAGGACCATGCTGAGGAAATGCCGCGAGCTAGGCCATAATGTCTATGTGTCTGCAATTCTGCCCAGACACGATAGGAGGGATTATATGTTAAGAGCCTTGTGGATTAACTCAAGACTTGAAGGAATCTGCAAGGCTTTAGGGGGTAAATTTCTATCAGCATGGCCCACACTTGTAGGTAGAAGGAATTTGTTTTGTAGAGACGGGATACACTTAAACAAAGGTGGTGCAAAAGTTTTTGCCAGTATTATTGAGGATACCTTAAAGGCTCAGGGAAACTGCTAGTTAGGGGGGATGTGGGTAATACTGACACGCGTTTATCTGATAATATTGGTCAAAGTAACTCTTGCACATACCTTAAGAGTTCTTATCTGTTACCCCAACTGGACGTATTATCTAGATGTTCTGGGGGCAGAAACCTTTCACGTGAGCGGGTAGCTAATATCAGGGAAGAGAGCCTAAAAAACTTCAAGGGTTGTGTTAGGGTTGTTAAATATACAAGAACAGTAAGTCTTAATTGTTTATACAGTAACGTTAGAAGTGTCGTCAATAAAATGAGCGAATTCGAACTGCTGGTTAAAACAAGTAACGCGGACATAATAGGGCTTACAGAGACGTGGTGCCACCCGGAAATTGGGGATGATGAGTTTCAGTACGGCTTGTATAATGTATTTAGGAAGGAAAGGTTAGATATAAGGGGTGGTGGGGTAATGCTTCTTATCAGAAGCAGCCTGAGTGCGACGATAGCTTTCCCAGATTCAGACATTTCACATGCTAGTCTAGAGTCTGTATGGTGTGAGATAGTTGGAAACAAAGGTATAATCCGAGTAGGAGTAATCTACAGACCAGGTGACTGTGAAGATTATGACAAAAGCCTCTACATGCAAATGGAATGGGCAAGTAAGCGTCAATGCCTTATTATGGGTGATTTCAATTTGCCTCTAATTGATTGGAGTAAATGGGAAGGAAACTCAACATGGGGAACAAAATTTTTAAATCAACTAGATGACTGTTATTTGTATCAACATGTCAGGGAAAGTACTAGAGAAAAGAATATCCTAGACTTCATCATCACACATGAATCAGATGACGTAACAGGGCTGACAGTAGAGGAACCAGTAGCAGGAAGTGAACACGGAGTTCTACGGTGGATGATGACGAGAGAGGTAGCAGAAGTAAAAGGCAAAGGAATGGGTTTTAATTTCAGAAAAGGAAATTACAATGCCTTAAGGTGCTACATGGCCTCTATTAACTGGGTAGATATCGTGCAGAAAATGAATACATTTGAACTGTGGTACGCTTTTAAAACATTAATCACAGATGCCTTGAATGCGTATATACCATTAAAAAAATACTCCATGAGGAGGGTTCCAAGTTGGATGAATAGTGAAGTTGCCACAATACTTGAGCAGAAAAAGGTGGCATGGAAAGGATACAGAGCAATAAAAAGTACTGAAGCCTATAACAACTACAAGGTGATGTGTAATAGAGCCACAGAAAAGGTTCGACAGGCAAAGGCAGTTTATGAGAAATCACTAGCAAAGAGGGGGGATAAAGAATTCTTCACATATATAAATGCCAAGAAGAGCAGGACAAACCAGATCGGACCTTTACGTAAGGGAAAGGGGATAGTAATAAATACACCAGCTGCCGTTGCAGATGAACTCAACAGTTATTTTGCATCGATATTTACAAATGAAAAGCCTTTTGTGGCAATGGGAAATTGTGGGAGCGAAGTCGAAAAATATGTAATTAATGATATTGAAATTTCGCAAGATTATTTAATGAAAAAACTTTCGAGCCTACAGACCAGTAAGGCTCCTGGAGTTGATGGAATATACCCTATAATCTTAAGGGAGGCGGCAAGCGAGTGCATTGAACCATTGAGGCTAATTATGCGAGCATCACTAGACTCTGGGGAGATTCCCTTGGATTGGAAAAGTGCAAATGTATCTCCCATATATAAGTGTGGCTCTAAAAGTGAAGTTGGAAATTATCAACCTGACAGTCTGACTTCAGTAGTAGGGAAAATCATGGAAGCAATGATCAAGGGTGGAATTCAGGATCATTTGGATCGAATTGAAATTCTCAAGGATACTCAGCATGGTTTTGTAAAGGGAAAATCATGTTTAACAAATCTGGTTCGCTATTTCGAAAAGGTCACTCACGAGCTGGATTTAGGGAATAATTTCGACATTGTTTATTTAGATTTCAGCAAAGCTTTTGACTCAGTCCCACATGAGCGGTTGCTTTATAAGCTGGAACAGATTGGAATCACTGGGAAGATCCTTAGATGGATAGAAGGATAGCTTCAGGGCAGAAGGCAGAGGGTTGTGATAAATGGCTATTCCTCAGATTGGGTTGATGTAAGAAGTGGGGTTCCCCAGGGATCAGTATTAGGACCACTGTTGTTTTTAATTTTCATAAACGACATTGATGAAGGGATAGAGGGCGTGATGTCTAAATTTGCAGATGATGTTAAAATTGGTAGAGTAGTTAATGATCACTGTCAAGCTGAGCTTCTTCAGAGAGACCTAGATAGACTTCAGGGATGGTTAGAAAAATGGCAGCTGTGCTTTAATACAGCAAAGTGTAAGGTATTGTACCTGGGGAACAGTAATCCCAAAATAACTTATTCACTTGGTGGAGTTCAACTAAACCCAGTACTGGAGGAAAGGGACTTGGGTGTTACGATACGGTCAGACATGAAATTCTGTGAGCATTGTAAACAGAGCGGTTTTTGTAGAGCGGTTATCATTCTTTTAAGGGCACAAAAGGTGATATAATTGTACACGTTGGCACTAATGATATTAAGAGTAGGAGACCGGCGGAATTACTTAACAAGTACAGGTCACTGATGAAAAAAAGCCGTGAATTAGGGTTGAAATTGAAAGTGTCTGCAATTCTGCCCAGACACGATAGGAGGGAGTATATGATGAGAGCCCTGTCGATCAATTCGGCCCTGGAAAGATTGTGCAGGGCTCAAGGGGTCGAATTTTTTTCAGCCTGGTCTGTACTTGTTAACAGGAGAGACTGCTTCTACAGGGATGGGATACACTTAAATAGAAAGGGTGCAAGAATGTTTGCTGATGCTATCGAGGTAGTGTTAGGTAGGTCGTAAAACTGCTAGATTGGGGGGGATACAAGGACTAATAGATTAACAGTATCCACTGGCAGAGGAGAAAGTGATTCTTGCACTGCTTCTATTGGAATGAGCAGCAGCCTGGAAAATAAGATGCAGGATATTTCAGAGACTGCTAGGAATCATGGGGGTACAAGTGAACACATGGGTTGTGTTAGGGTGGCTAAGAGGAAGAGCAGGTGCATGTATACTTGCGTGTACACCAATGCTAGGAGTTTAGTAAATAAATTTGATGAATTTGAGGTATTGCTCAAAACATCAAAGGCAGATATTGTTGGGATTTCAGAGACGTGGTGTCACACAGATATAAGGAATGCAGAACTGGAATTTGGGGAGTACAATGTGTACAGAAAGGATAGACAGGATAGGAAGGGAGGAGGGGCTATGCTATTAGTTAAGAAATACATAAAATCCAAGGAAGTAAAGCCAGTCGACATCGCTGGACAGTGCAGTGTCGAGTCAGATTGGTGTGACATAAGCATTCGGAGATCAAAATTGAGAGTAGGAGTGTGCTATAGGCCTAATGACTCTGATGAGTATAATAAGAAACTGTACGGAGAAATAGAGTGGGCCAGTAAATCAGAGAGTCTTATAATGGGGTATTTTAATTTCCCAGATATTGACTGGAATTTGGGGGCTGGTCACTCACACACTAGCAAGGCTTTTGTGGATTTATTGGATGATTGTTTTCTACATCAGCATGTTCGGGAGGCAACTAGAGGGAGTAATACTCTTGATCTGATTATCAGTAGTGCTTCTTCATGCATTAAGAATCTGCAGATAAATGAACCACTAGGTGGCAGTGATCACAGTGTTCTGAAGTGGGAGTTACTCAAAGAGGTAACTACCATTAGGGGTAAAGGGAAGGGTTATTGCTTTCGTAAAGGCGACTACGATGGACTGAGACAGTATTTAAATTCTATACAGTGGGATCAACCGATGATGTTACCAACAGCAAATTCAAAATGGGAAGCATTCAAAGAACTTATCTTGGAAGCTACTAGGCTTTACATACCAACTAAGAAATATTGTTCAAGGTTTAGGCCTAAATGGATGTCAGATGAACTAATGAGGCATACGACAGAGAAGAAAAATGCATGGGATCCATACAAATTAACACGTGACACAGAAGCCTATGATAGATACAAGTTGATCTGTAACCAAGTTACAAAGGAGGTTAGGCAGGCGAAGGCAGATTACGAGAGATCCTTGGCAAGGGATGCAAAGAAAAACAGCAAAGAGTTCTTTACTTAATGTAAACTCTAGAAGGAAGGGGATGAATCAGATTGGTCCACTTGATATCGATGGGTCAACTGTTGATGACCCTGCTCAGGTAGCTAACAAACTAAATGAATATTTTGCATCGACATTCACACATGAGGAGTTATTCAGCGAGGGGAATGCCAGAGGTGTATTCAACTCTAGCAGTAAGCTAGAGAATCTTGTAATAACTGAGAGTAAAGTGGAGGAGAAATTGTTGAAGATAAACACAAGAAAGGCACCTGGGGTGGATGGGATCTATCCAGTTATATTAAAGGAGACAGCAAAGGAAGTAAGCAAACCATTAGCCATAATTATGAGAGCTTCCTTGAACTCAGGGGAGGTACCCATGGACTGGAGATGTGCAAATGTGACCCCAATTCACAAAGGAGGATCAAAGGCTGACACAAGTAATTATAGACCTGTGAGTTTAACTTCTGTTCCCGGAAAATTAATGGAGGCACTGGTTAAAGAAGCACTGCAGGATCATCTAGACAAGACTTCAGTTATAGCTCGGACACAGCATGGTTTTGTTAAGGGGAAGTCTTGCCTGACCAATTTGATTGGATACTATGATGCAGTCACAAAAGAACTGGATGCAGGGAATAACTTTGATATTATATACTTGGATCTTAGAAAGGCTTTTGATACTGTTACACATGGAAGACTGCTGCACAAATTGGAGCAGTGTGGCATTGGAGGCAAATTGCTGCTATGGATAAAAGGGTGGTTGAGGGGGAAAAGACAGAGAGTGGTAATCAATGGACACTGCTCAACGTGGACTAATGTTATTAGTGGAGTACCTCAGGGTTCAGTATTGGGCCCTTTATTGTTTTCTGTATTTATAAATGATATTGATGATGGTATATCAAGCTTAATGTCCAAGTTTGCAGACGATACGAAGGTTGGCAGGGTTGTCAAGGACACTACTGACACTATGCTGCTGCAACAGGATTTGGAAAGGTTGAGCAGATGGGTTTCGAGGTGGCAAATGAAGTTTAACATTGACAAATGTAAAGTACTACATATGGGAAACAGCAACCCCAGAGCAACGTATCAACTCTGTGGTACTACACTGACAGTGGTAGAGAATGAAAGGGACCTAGGGGTGGTTGTGCAGGCAGATATGAAGTTCTCTGAGCAGTGCAGAAGGGCTGCAAGAGTAGCTCATTGTGTATTGTCAATGATATATAGGAATTTTTCCAGCAGGGATAAGGAGGTGATTATTCCCTTGTATAAGGCGATGGTCAGGCCACACCTAGAGTACTGTATACAGGCCTGGAGGCCCTCATTTCAAGAAGGATGTGGAGCTGCTGGAACGAGTACAGAGAAGGGCAACAAGAATAGTGAATGGAACAAAGGGGTGCTCTTACGAAGAAAGGCTTAAGTTTTGCGAATTAGTGTCTGGAGTCTAGGCACCAACGAGGTGATCTGATAGAGGTGTACAAAGCCTTGAATGGTTTGAGCATGCTCAATGCTGATGGGATTCTTTCTCTTGCTCAGAATAATCACCTGAGAGGGCATAAATTCAAATTGAGGAAAGACAGATGTAGGCTAGATGTGCAGAAATTTGCCTTTAGCCAGCGGGTAGTTGGTTGGTGGAACAGACTTCCATCCCTTGTCGTGGAAGTTGATAGCCTAAATAAGTTTAAGGCTCAGCTGGACAGGTATTTCGAACGAACAGAGGGGTGAAGTGGAAGTGGTTATTTTTTATTTATTTATTTATTTTATTTTTTTTTTTTGGCTGATGCTGCATAAGCTTGCTTTCTTGCATCAAATGCCTCTACTAATGCTAATGCTAACAGGTTGCAAGGAAGGCCCATGGTGTCCTATCGATGATCTATCGAACTTTTGCAACTAGAGATAGGGACGTCATAATCCCATTATATAAGGCTTATGTTAGACCACACTTGGAATACTGTGTTCAAGTATGGAGACCGCACCTAAAGAAAGAAAGACATCGAGCTTCTTGAAAGGGTGCAAAGACGGGTAACTCGCTTGGTGAGATCGGCAAAAGGGCATCCTTATGAAGAAAGACTTCGAATATGTGGGTTGCAGAGTTTGGAAACTAGACACCTTAGAGGAGATTTGATTGAGGTGTTTAAGGCTCTGAGAGGCATCAGTAAAATTAATAAGGACGAAATTTTCAAGATTATAAATGATGCTAGAACTAGGGGACATAAATTCAAGTTACGGGGGGGAGATGTTTAGATTGCACTGCAGGAAGTTTTATTTTAGCCAGCGAGTTATAAATTATTGGAATGAGTTGCCTTCATGGGTGATAGAGGCCGACAGTTTGGGGAAATTCAAAGGTCATCTGGATAGTATTTTCGGGTAAGGGAAGCGCATAGGATGATAGGTTTAATTACCTTTTCTTTTTATTAATTATTATTATTTTTTTATTTATTTATCATTGTTTTGTTCGGATTTTTTTTTTTTTTTTTTTTTTGGGTGGTGCAGCATAAGCCATAGGCTTTCTTGCACCATGCGGCCATGCTAATACTAAATACTAAATTATTCTTGCAGGAATGGAATCCTTTATCCCACACTCCACTTTAAAATCTCGTCCTTTATCTAAACCGTGGTTTTCCCATAAATGTGCTAAGGCTGTCCAAGAGAAGAATGTTGCATATCGTAATTGGCTTGTTTCTAATTCTTCAGTTTCATTTTCTGCCTACACCAAAGCTCACAACAATTGTAAAGCAATTATTAATCAGTCCAAACTAGAGTTTGAACAGGCTAAGAGTAGAAAACTTGCTTCTTGCCCTGATGGTAGCCGAGCATTCTGGTCTCTTGCCAAAGCTATTGGCCACAACTTTTTGCCCATCTTTGCTCCCACCTCTGTCCAAACCAGATGGTTCTGTTGTCACTTCAGCCAAGGATAAAGCTGACCTGCTAGCATCCCATTTTTCTTCCAGCTCATGTATTAATGATCTTGGTAAAACACCTCCCACCATTCCCAACACGCTCCATTCAATGCCTCCTGTGGTCTTCCGTCAAAAGGATATCAGAAGGATCTTGATACTAAGAAAGCTCCAGGTCCTGATGGTATTTCTCCACTTGTTCTCAAAACCTGTGCTCCTGAACTTACTCCTATTCTTTGCCGCCTTTTTTCACTTTCTTATTCCAAAGGTGTTTTTCCTTCTGCTTGGAAATTTGCTCATATCCAGCCAGTTCCTAAAAAGGGTGACAAATCCCTCCCATCCAATTATCGTCCCATTGCAATTACTTCTACTCTTTCTAAAGTAATGGAGAAATCAATTAACCGCCAACTCTTAAACTAACTAGAAACCTTCCGTCTGATCAACGATCGCCAGTATGGATTCCGTCAGTGTCGATCCACTGGTGATATTCTGGCTTATGTTACCCATTTATGGACTAATTCAATGGAAAGGTTCGGTGAAACACAAGTAGTTGCTCTTGACATTTCAAAGGCTTTCGATCGTGTTTGGCATAAAGGTCTTCTAAACAAGCTTCCATCTTATGGTTTGCCAACTGTTTTTAGTAATTGGTTATCCAGTTTTCTCTCTGATCGCTCACTGAGGGTGATGGTAGATGGCTCTCTGTCTTCTAACTTCTCCACTAATGCCGGTGTCCCCCCAAGGTTCAGTTCTTTCCCCCCACTCTTTTGCTATTGTATATTAACGACCTTCTTCCGTTGACTGGAAATCCTATCCATAGTTTTGCCGATGATAGCACATTGCATTCAACTTTCCATTTTGAGAAACCTTGTCCTGCTCAATCAGCTTCAACTTCTTGAAAATCTGCTACCAATTCCTTAAATGCCCATCTTCAGGTAATTCTCCTGTGGGGCAAAGATAACTTAGCTGATTTCAACCCTTCTAAAACTCAGTCTTGTCTTATATCTCGCAAAAAGGATTCTTCTGCTCCTATGCTTATCTTTAGTGACACTCCGATTTCTAGGCAAAATGATATATCTCTTTTGGGGATTACCCTGCCTTCTTGATTCCATTCAGAAGAGGGCAGTTAGGTTAATTAATGATTCATCTCTAACAGAGTCTCTCCACTCGCTTTCTCATAAACGTACTGCTTCTGCTGCATGCCTCTTGTACAGATACTTCCATGGGCACGGTTCTTCTGAATTGGCTTCTATAATTCCCGCTCTCTCTTTCAAAACAGTCCGAACACGTGCCGCCACCAGCCAACATCCATTTACTGTCCAACTTCAAACCCACAGAACCAACTTTTCATCTTCCTCATTTATTCATTCAACTGCCGTGGTCTGGAACAGCCTTCCTTCATACGTATTTCCTGAAAGTTACAATCTACAGAAGTTCAAGTGCAATGTCAACAAATATCTTCTTTCGTCTTCTCAACCTCCAACCCAAGCACGGTACTAAGTACTATAGGTTCTAATACCTCTCGTGTTTGGGGTTCACATAAAAAAAAAAAAAAAAAAATACAAAGTGCTGTACAATTACTTTCAGTATTGTAGAAGGAAGGGTATTGCGGCACAGTTCAACCAGTTTTCTGTTAACCTGGACGCGCCATTGAAAGAAGACAACGCTAGATTAATAAACCAGTTCCTCCAGGAATGGCAAAACGAATGGACTAATGCCAACACTGGAAGAAATACTACCCTTTTTATACCTCAAGTTTCCGAATTTGACAAAAAACATTGGCCCTGGTTTAACCCGGGTCTTCACCTAACTTTTCTTCTATCCGGGCATGGCAGCCTAAACTCAAAGTTATTTACTCTTGGTTTGGCTGCGTCTCCTCTTTGTAAATGTGGCTCAGAGGAGACAGTCCAACATATAATTTTAGAATGTCGATATTATGTAGACATTCAATTTGAACTTCAGGCATTGACCGAAGTTTACGATGTAAATAACTTCACCAAGTTTTTAGAATGTAAAGAAAATTATCAGGCAATGGCTAACTTTGCAGACAAGGCTTTCCGCAGAAGGAAAGGACTTGCCAATTGAGAATAATTATGTAATGTAATAAGTGTGCTACCACTGTATATAGTTGCCTCCTTGGTATTAATCGTATTGTTACAAGACCTCCGATGAGGAAATTTATTTGTATTATTGCCGGAAGGCAATATTAGCGTTCAGAATATATAAATCGATGTGCCAGGATCACTATTGGGTGGACGGTGTCGTGGGACTTCGGCCTGTAATAAGGTACATAAATTGTAAATCTTAAATTGTATAAATTGTAAGATATATATTGGACCTCATTGTAACCGAAGTGGTAGGTCCTAACTATCTGTATAGTTGTATAGGTTGTGAAGGTTAATATAGAAATTGGTGCCTTCAACAAATTGTAATAACTTAGTTGCAAGTGTTATGGATATACAGTATGGTCAAATGTGCGGCTATACTACATTGGTCTCAGGCAAGAGACTTATTGTTTGAAATCATTCCTGTGAAGATGCTGGATCACAAGATGTTTTGCTAAACCACAAATTGTAAATAATGTACAGTTACACTTCAGCGGCGGATAGGGGGAACCCTGGAGCCCTGCAGAAAATAATAAAATACTTTGAATACTTTGGACACCTATACGCAGTCGGTGGCCCAAGGTAACATAATGTTAACCTATGTAAATTACAGTAATATATATACTATATATTTCATATATATTTAAAAATAAATAATAATATATTATTTATAATATAAATTACAGGGTTGCATTCCTGTTACCGCGCCAGTGTACTAACGTAAAATACCATTTTAACTCGGAAAACTTCATTCGCACGTTTAAAAGTTAATGGGATGTCCTATTAGAAATTCTTAAAAATTAATTTTATAAAATATGTTTGTATTCTTAATATTCATGATTATATATCGTATATTTCTTTTGTTCATTTTGGTTTTATTCAATAAATACATATATTTTAAGCTACCATTCTATTTCCAATAAAAGAAGCTGAAGAAGAAATTACGTCAGTACACTCCCATCATGCAATTCTTATCAGTGGCAATCATGCCATTTAAACTCGGCAAAGTTCATTCGCAGTTTAAAAGTTAATCGGATGACTTATTAGAAATTTTTAACAATAATCTTTATAAAATATCATTGCATTCTTAATATTCTTTATTAATAAATGGATTTATTTTGTTCATTTTGTTTGTTTTTATTCAAGAAATACATATATTTTAAGATACCATTTTATTTTCAATAAAAGAAGATAATAAAAATAAAGATTAAGAGGTTATGAGTGCTCAAATGCTCTTTCAATCAAATATACTTACAGATTTTGAATTTTGGATACAACTTACCGTTGAATTAATAGAAGTCGTTAGAAGAATGTGTAGGTGGAAGAAAAGAAGAAAAAAAGAACTGGAATTAGAAGACGTTATGATTGTGGGATGATTCAGTAAATACTAGCTGAATTTGTTTTTTTTTGGAATGATTTGTTATTTTATAAAAATGAAATAACAAATCTGAAAACTTGTATTTCTTTATCAACTGCTAGTTATTATTATTATGGTGCAAGGAAGCCTGAGGCTTATGCAGGTGTTAGGGGCAGCTAACGATGGAATGTAACGAAAATGCGAGACGAAAAATGAAATTGTTGCAATCATACTTTTTGCAGTAGTAACTTCAGGAAGCATGATCATACTATTCACAAATTCTAAAAAGTTAGAACCCCAAACACTTTCATATCCAGTTATCATCATAAGGTGAGGCATGACGACAAGGTGTTTAAGTTTTTTTTTTTTTAGATAGACCTAGGAACGTTTTACAGATTCACTTATACACGTATTTAAGGGGGCAATAAGCCGCATGCGCCCCTGACTTGAGATTCAAAGTATTTTGCTATTTTCTGCGGGCTCCAGTATTTCCCCTATCCGCCGCTGAAGAGTAACTGCACATTATTTACAATTTGTGGTTTTGCAAAACATCTTGATCCACCAACTTAGCAGGAATGATTACAACCAATAAATCTCTTGCCTGAGATTCAGTTATTACAATGTGTTGAGGGCACCATTTTCAACATTAACCTTCACAACTTATACAGATAGTTAAAACCTACCAGTTCGGTTACAATGGGGTCATCTTATAATTTATGCACCTTATTAAAGACCAAAGTCCCAGGACATCGCCCATCCAACAGTGAACCTGGCACATCGACTTATATATACTAAATGCTAATATTGCCATCTGGTAATAAATACAAATAAATTTCCTCGTCAGAGGTCCTGTAACAATGCGATTATATACAGTGGCAATATATACCAAGGCAATATATACAGTGGTAGTATACAAGGAAAGGCTTTCTGACTGAGAATAATTATTACTTAATTATTCTCGGAGGGCAAGTCCTTTCCTTCTGCTGAAAGCCTGCAAAGTTAGCCAGTGCCTGATTATTTTCTTTACATTCTAAAAATTTAAACTTCCATCAATGTCAGAAGTTTAAATCGCATATCAACATTCTAAGATTACATGTTGGACTGTCTCCTCTGAGCCACATTTACATAGAGGAGACTCAACCAAACCCAGAGTTAATAACTTTGAGTTTAGGCTGCCATGCCCAGATAAAAGGAAAGTTAGGTGAAGACCCAGGTTAAACCAGGGCCAATTTTTTTTGTCAAATTCAGCAACTACAGGTATAAAAAGGGTAGTAATTCTTCCAGTGTTGGCATTAGTTCATTCGTTTTGCCATTCCTGGAGGAACTGGTTTCTTAATTTAGTGTTGTCTTCTTTCACTGGCACGCCAGGTTAACAGAAAATTGTTTGAACTGCTGCAATACCCTTCCTTCTACAATACTGAAAGTAATTGTATAGTACTGCGTATTTAATTGGCAGTTTGCCTTTGATTACCTGTAGTGCTGACGTTGAAATTGTGCGACACGCTCTTGATGTTGCAATCAGGAAGATGCGCTGGGCTTGAATTAAGATTTTTTCTACCATGACTGTGCGTATACTGGCGCCCCAAGCACCAGCAGCATAGCAGACAATGGGAATAAATATGCATTTGTAGTACAGTTTGAGAGTGGAGGGTTTCAGACCCCCCATGAACCTTTGGTGATTCTCATTATTTTGCTTATCAAAGTCTTGATTTTGCTTAGTACATATTTAGCATGGGTAATGAATTCAAGTTTGTTATCTAACATAAATCCTAGGTATTTGTACGAGTTAACAAATTTTATTGATTGTTCTTTAATCTTAATACTTGGGGTTTATTTGGGTCTAATTTTCCTTTGAGGATTTTTGTTTGGGAACAGTATAGTTAATTTATGTGTACTACACCACTCATCTAGGTCTGATAGAACCTCATTAGCATGGATTTCAAGTTGCAGTCTGGAGTTTCCAGAAACAAGGATAATTAAATTGTCTGCGTAAGCGATCTTAGTAGTGCAACTATGTTCAGTTGCCAGCCACCGATCAAGGACCACGTTCCAGCATACTGGTCCGAGAACTGATCCCTGAGGGCAACTGCGAGTCACAGGTCTCGCAACATAGCAGGATCCACTGGAGACCACAAGTGAGCGATTCTGGAAATAATCCGTGATTAGACGATAAATAGGCACAGAGAGCCCGATCTCTCGCAACCTCTCCAGGCCACTTTGCCACCAAACAGTGTCAAAAGACCCCTTTGAAGTCCACAAGGAGTCTGAGAACATACTCCTCATTGGAAGCTGAAACATTATTAACTAGGTTAATGGCATCCACTGTTGACATCCCAGTAGTGAAAACAAACTGATATCTGTAATTTAGGTTTGTTTCTTTATAGTACTTTTGGAATCTCGCTACAATCAGCTTCTCTAGTATTTTTCCGAAGAAGACCGGAAGTAAAGTGATTGGGCGGTATGAATTGCTTGATTTGCTGTTTTGTTGGGATTCTCAATGAGTAATTTAGGATTTGCTTTTTTCCAAGTAGAGGGGAAGGATCCATATTGTAGGCAGGCATTAAAGAGGTTCATCATCAGTTGGGGGCAGGTGCTCCAGATTATTTTAACAATAGTAACTTCTAATAGATCCAGTCCATTTGCCATCACACAAAGTCGCAACAGCAAGACTTACCTCGCTCTGTCAAAATCTCTTTGTGGCTTTGGCCTACGTAGGAAAGATGTTCTAAACGAATGCCTGTTTGTACCGAAGTCCGGTACAGTTTCATCTTGCATAATCAATTCATCCAAAATTGTTTCCATAGTCTTGGCCCATGTCAGAATTTCGGGGTTATCCAGTCTGAATACACAGGAGAATATTTCCCCCGTGTGAATTTTGTCTAGAGTCTATCACTAATATATTTAGTGATTAAAGTGATAATATATACTTAAGGCCTACAATCAAAATTCTGATGTTATCACTGCCATTTGATCCCTCCAGATACTTAACCTCCTTAAAATAAACATGTGCCTTAATGTCAAAGTGTGAATTGTTTCTAAATAATGCCAAAGTATCAGTTGTTTCTATTAATGCTGTGGTGCTGATTTGTGCCTCATCAATCATTTGCTTTTATATATATATATATAAATCAGTATATACACCACTCCTCTTCATAAAATGTGAAAGTTGCAGTGCACCTTTCATTAAACACGGTGAGGAAACTGCAGACTACTGTATAATTGCCTACCAGTGTTTAGGTAATTCCATTATGTTTGTTCATATGTTGAAAACTCATGACTTTTTATTCTTAATCCATTTTAATAAACCAAAATCGATAATACACTGTAAAATCTTAAAATTTGTCATAGTATGTGTTCAAATGTGATTTTGTTTTAAATTTTAATAATAAAAAAACCTGCATATTAGCTAAAATGTATATACAGTAATTTTAAATACTCAGTATGTAACATCAATTCTGAATTAGCCTAAAAATGAATTTTTAAAAAAAATTGTATTTTCATTTTGTTTCATATTTAAATACATTTTGTGTTTAGTGTTTTAAATACTCATCTTCAAGAAAGTGTTCAAAGCATTGTTTTTTTACTTTTTTATATACATCATTTGTGTATTTTAGATTTTGTGCAGTTTTTATTTTTCGAAGTCAAAGTGTTTTATTGTTAAAAATAAACAATGCATAGTTAGAAATGGCAGAATTAATCATATAAATTTTAGCAACTGACTTACAGAGAATAATTTTGTTATCATTTTAATAAAAATAAAATACAGAATTGAGCTTTGAAAAGTATTTTTTTCCTCTCTTTTATCAGATTGTCAAGTTGATTCGCTTAAAACCAACAAAAGCTTTAGCATTTCCTTTATTTATTTAGTGTAGTCAGAGTTCTAGTTTAGGATTAACTGAAATATATCTGGATTGAGAGGTGAAGATTTAAAAATTTTTCCATTTTAGTGAGGTATACCTAGTGGTTGAGCAGTTTTAGAAGAGCACAAACAAGTAACTTATTTGCATCTCTAAACATTTATAAAGATTATCTTGTCATTTATCTATTTGTGGGCAAGCAGGATTTAATTCCCATAGTGGAACAAAATTGCCTTTGTGAAGAGTTGCCCTAATAATGCAACAGACATCTGTAGCTATATTAGAACTTTGAAAACTAATTTTGTATACTTCATGGCAGTTCACATCGAACAACATTACAACCATTTTTGCCTAGTATTGTCACTAGACCCCCTTACTATCTAATGAGATACCAGTTAGACTTGAAACAGGCTGTCATACCAGTCTCATCTTTTAAACATATGCCCCATTAACCTATTGGCAAGGCCATCTGTTTGAAAGTAGTGCTATACCAGGGAAACTTGCTGCAAAAAGGAATTTTTTTTTTTTTTTTGTAAGAATTAAGACCATAGCATTATCTGTGCAATTTAAATGTACTATCTGAAAAATAAAAAAAATAAACTAAATGACAAGATTAATCACACAAGTGCCTTATAAAGACATATGTCACATTCTTTTTTAGATGGAATCTTAAAGTCAAATGCAATCATTGACACGAATGCTGGGATTCTTTACTAATATTTCTGGATTGTAAAATGCTGGATTTTACAGAGTTTACTGTCTTTTTATATTATCACTAATATAGAACAAGTCTTATGGGGGGGGGGGGTGAATAACCATGAGCAATTACAAACCTGATAGCTTAACATTGTTCCAGTGAAAGTAATGGAATCACTTGCTAAGAAGTAATGCAGGCCATTTGGACAGGCATGTAGTTATCATGCAATCCCAGAATGGATTTGTCAAGGGGTGGTCTTGTCTAACCGATCTGATAGGTTACTATGATGGAGTGATCAAGGAACTGGATGCAAAAAAATAACCTTGACATCATATATTTGAATTTCAGTAAGGCTTTTGATGTTGTTGCACATAAAAGACTGCTGTACAAACAGGAGCGATGTGGCATTAAGGGCAAATTACTGCTTTGAATAAAGGGAAGGTTAAGTGGAAGAAGAGTGGTTATCAATGGGGACTGTTTCTATGTGGACTAATGTTATTAGTGGAAGTTCCCCAGGTTTCGGTGCTGGGCCAATTGTTGTTTTCAATATTTATCAATGATACTAATGAAGGTATATCAGGCTTAATATCTAGGTTGGCAGGGTGATTAACGACAATCATCAGGGTGAGTTACTGCAACCAGATCTAGGAAAATTTTGGTCGATGGGCTGAGAAACGGCAGTTGAAGTTTAACATTGACAAATGGAAGGTACTGCCCATTTTCTTCCACAGGAGTCCCAATGGCACTCCTGTGGAAGAAAATCGCTTGTTGATGAGATGTCAGAGGAGGATGGCTAGAACTGTTCAAGCAAACAGAGGGGCCACTGTGTTGCATATCACATCAGAATACAACCTTGATGCGCAGAACAAAATATCGTAATGGGCCACTAGTCGCACTTTGTCACCAATGGGCTACAACAGCAGATGGCCACGTTGTGCACCTTTGTTATCAATGAAGAACAAGAGAGCATGCTTCCTGTGGGCACCAGCACTGGATTATCGAGGATTGGAAAATAGTTTCTTGGTCTGACGAGTTGAAATTCCTGGTGCATTGTGGTGATGGAAAGCTCAGGATTTGGTGAATACATGAATCCATGGACTCATCATGTCTGACGACTACTGTTCAAGGTGGTGGGGCAGTGTTATGGTGTGGGTAATGTTTTCTTGGCACATGTTGGGTCCATTGATACCCATAGATTCACGTTTGAATGCCACATCATACCTAAACAGCATTGCTGACCAAGTGCATCCATTCATGTTGATAGTATATCCTCAGTCAGATGGTTATTTCCAGCAGGATAATGCACCGGTGCACAAAGCCCGAATCACTATGGAATGGTTCCAGGAACATGACAATGACTTTTCTTGGCAGCAGTGGCCAGCTGAATTAACAAATTTACAAAAAAAGGAGAGAGAGGAATTTAACTGATTTCTAGATAAATGCCAAGAACTGGTATTATTATAAAGCTTAGAATTTGTGCATACAAAAAGAGTGTATTTGTTATACACAACTTGTTTGTAAAATTAATCTTTATTATCAATAGCAATAATGTATAAACCCATGGATGATACTTTTAAATTAAACATGTTGAAATTATATTTGTGTCTATGTCAGTTATTTCACTTTACTCTAGTTTAACTTAAGATCCCTGGACACCTATACCCAGTCAGTGGCCCAAGGTAACATAAAGTTAATCTAAAAATAAATAATAATATATTATTTATAATATAAATTACAGGGTTGCATACCTGTATACCGCGCCAGTGTACTAACGTAAAATTCCATTTAAACCATACCATTTAAACTTCATTCGCACGTTTAAAAGTTAAGGTAAAAATCATTTTTATAAAATTTGGTTGCATTCTTAATATTCTTGATTATTTATTGTATAATTCTTTACGAATTATGTTTTTATTCAATAAATACATATCTTTTAAGCTACCATTCTATTTCCAATAAAAGAAGCTGACGAAGAAATGACGAATATTACGTCAGTATATTCCCATCATGCAATCATACCATTTAAACTCGGAAAAGTTCATTCGCAGTTTATAAGTTAATGGGATGTCTTATTTGAAATTTTTAAGAATAATGTTTATAAAATATCATTGTATTCTTAATATTCTTGATTAATAAGTTCTTTTGTTAATTTTGTATTTATTCAAGAAATACATATATTTTAAGATACCATTTTACTTTCAATAAAAGAAGATAATAAAAATAAAGATTAAGAAATCGGCAGAGCTCAAATGACTTTCCAATTTAAATAATTTTAAGTTGAGAATTCCAGATAAACTACCCGTTGAATTAATAAAAGTCGTTAGAAGAATGGAAAAAAAAAAAAAGTGGATGAAAAGAAGAAATAAAGGAACCGGAATTAGAAGACGCTATGATTGTGTGATGATTCAGTGAAAACTAACTTATCGTATTTTATGAAATAAAATAACAAATCTCAAAACTTGAAAAAAAAAAAAAGTATTTATGGAATTTTGTAATTTTTGACAACCTTATCAACTGCTAGTTATTATTATGGTGCAAGGAAGGCTAGGGCTTATGCAGGTGTTAGGGGCACTTAACGATATAATGTGACGAAAAATGAAATTGTTGCGATTATACTTTTTGCAGTAGCAAATTCAGGAAGCATGATTGTGATGTCATACTATTCACAAATTCTAAAAAGTTAGAACTCCGAACACTGTTGTATCCAGTTATTATCGTAAGGTGAGGAATGACGACCAGGTTTACAGGTTTTTTTTTTTTTTTTAGATAGACCTAGGAACGTTTTACAGATTCACTTATACACATGGTTAAGGGGGCAATAAGCCACATACGCCCCTGACTCGAGACGCAAAGTATTTTACTATTTTCTGCGGGCTCCAGCATTTCCCCTATCCAGGTAACTGTAACTGTACATTATTTACAATTTGTGGTTTTGCAAAACATCTTGATCCACCAACTTCGCAGGAATGATTACAACCAATAAATCTCTTGCGTGATTCAGTTATTACAATGTGTTGAAGGCACTACCAGTTCGGTTACAATGAGGTCTTCTTACAATTTATGCACCTTATTAGAGGCCAAAGTCCCAGGACATCGCCCTCCCAACAGTGAATCTGGCACATCGAGTTATATATACTAAACGCTAATATTGCCATCTGGCAATAAATACAAATAAATTTCCTCGTCAGAGGTCCTGTAACAATGCGATTAATACCAAGGCAATATATACAGTGGTAGTATACAAGGAAAGGACTTGCTGACTGAGAATAATCATTCTCGGTCGGCAAGTCCTTTCCTTCTACTAAAAGCCTTGTCTGCAAAGTTAGCCAGTGCCTGATAATTTCCTTTACATTCTAAAAACTTGGTAAAGTTATTTACATCATAAACTTCCATCAATGTCTGAAGTTTAAATCAAATATCGACATTGTAAGATTACATGTTGGACTGTCTCCTCTGAGCCACATTTACATAGAGGAGATGCAACCAAACCCAGTGTTAATAACTTTGAGTTTAGGCTGCCGTGCCCAGATAAAAGGAAAGTTAGGTGAAGACCCGGGTTAAACCAGGCCAATTTTTTTTGTCAAATTCAGCAACTTCAGGTATAGGTAGTAATTCTTCCAGTGTTGGCATTAGTCCATTCGTTTTGCCATTCCTCGAGGAACTGGATTCTTAATCTAGTGTTGTCTTCTTTCACTGGCACGCCAGGTTAACAGAAAATTGGTTGAACTGCTGCAATACCCTTTCTTCTACAATACTGAAAGTAATTGTACAGTACTGCGTATTTAATTGACAGTTTCCCTTTGATTACCTTTAGTGCTGACGTTGAAATTGTGTGACACACTCTTGATGTTGCAATCAGGAAGAAACGCTGGGCTTGAGTTAAGATTTTTTCCACCATGACTCTGCATATACTGGGGACCCCAAGCGCCTGCAGAATAACAGACAATGGGAATAAATATGCACTTGTAGTACAGCTTGAGAATGGAGTGTTTCAGACCCCCAAGAACCGTTGGTGATTCTGTTTATTTTGCCTGTCAGTCTTGATTTTGCTTAGTACACATTTAGCATGGGTAATGAATTGAAGTTTGTTATCTAACATAAATCCTAGGTATTTGTACGAGTTAACTAATTTTATTGATTGCTCTCTAATCTTAATACTTGGGATTTATTTGGGTCTAATTTTCCTTTGAGAAGAAATTTTGTTTGGGAACAGTAATTGTTAATTTATGTGTACTACACCACTCATCTATGACTGATAGGACCTCATTAGCACCGATTTCAAGTTGTAGTCTGGAGTTTCCAGAAACAAGGATAATTAAATTGTTTCCGTAAGTGGTCTTAGTAGTGCAACTATGTTCGGTTGCCAGCCACCGATCAAGGACCACGTTCCAGCATACTGGTCCAAGAACTGATCTCTGAGGACAATCACAGGTCTCGCAACATAGCAGGATCCACTTGAGACCACAAGTGAGCGATTCTGGAAATAATCCGTGATGAGACGATAAATAGGCACAGAGAGCCCGATCTCTCGGAACATCTCCGGGCCACTTTGCCACCAAACAGTGTCAAAGGCCCCTTTGAAGTCCACAAGGAGTCTGAGAACATACTTTTCATTGGAGGCTGAAACATTATTAATAACTAGGTTAATGGCATCCACTGTCGACATCCCAGCAGTGAAGCCAAACTGATATCTTTAGTTTAGGTTTCTTTCTTTATAGTGCTTTTGGAATCTCGCTACAATCAGCTTCTCTAGCATTTTTCCGAAGAAGACCGGAAGTAAAGTGATTGGGCGACATGATTGCCTGATTTGCTGTTTTGTTGGGATTCTTAATGAGTAATTTAAGATTTGCTTTTTTCCAAGGAGAGGGGAAGGATCCATATTGTAGGCAGGCATTAAAGAGGTTCGTCATCAGTTGGGGGCAGGTGCTCCAGATTCTTTTAACAATGGTAACTTCTAATAAGTCCAGTCCATTTGCCATCACACAAAGTCGCAACAGGAAGACCTACCTCGTCTCGGTCAAAATCATCTTCATGGCTTTGGCCTACGTAGGAAAGATGTTCTAAACGAATGCCTGTTTGTATCAGACTTTCTGGTACAGTTTCATCCTGCATAATCAATTCATCCAAAATTGTTTCCATAGTCTTGGCCCATGTCAGACTTTCGGAGTTATCCAGTTTGAATACACAGGAGAATATTTCCCCCGTTTGAATTTTGTCTAGAGTCTATCACTAATATGTTTAGTGATTAAAGTGATAATATATACTTAAGGCCTACAATCAAAATTCTGATGTTATCACTGGCATGATCACTCCAGATGCTTAACCTGCTTAATTTAAACATGTGCCTTAATGCCAAAGTGTGAGTTGTTTCTATTCATGCTGTGGTGCTGATTTTGCCTCATCAATCATTTGCTTTTTTATATATATATGTAAAATATTATTAGTATAAAATGCACTGAGTAGATGTTTATGCACAGAAATGAACTAATGAAAATACAGTGTACCCTGGGAGCGATATACGTTGTGAATGAAGGGGGGAAAAAAGGAACCGGAAAAATAATTGTAACCATAGAAAAGTAAACCAAATGAATTTTTTGAAGAGACGACCTAGGTGGAGATAGCATTGCAGAGTCTTTCATAATTTTTGTGTCATCATCAGAGGTCATCCACCAAAATCATGAAAAAGACAGCAATGCTCTTACTTCTGTTTCCGACGTGTTCTGTATGTCAAAGTACACGTGGTAATATCAATTTTAAATTTTGAATAAAATTTGAATAACATTATACCAAGTTTACAATTACATAATGTGTTAATAAGGTATTACATACAGAACATGGATGACCTTACAGAAGTAAGCGGAATGCTATGAAAGTAGAAAAAGCAAGGCATTAAAGTAGGCAGGGAAAATCCAAATGACAAGAACTTACCGCTACAGGCCGGACTGACAGAAAAGACTGTGTCAGTAGATTACCAGTGTATTTATGCATGGGTATGCTAGCGGCGCCTAGCGTTAGACAAATTAGGTGTGTGTTTTTTGAAATAACGTCGGCGGTGAAGCTACGTTAGGTTAAGTACATAATGCTCAAACTGCCCAAGACAGTTAAGAAATATAATAGCTGACAAAGTAGCGATAGAAGGCAACTAAACTTTTTTAAGGTGAAAAATAGATTGGGTAAAGTTAGAAAAACAGAGCCCTGATTTTGCATTCGGTAAACTAATGGCTCACAGGACATAAGATGTAGAGGCTAGTAAAGTAGAAAGATGATTATGGTAGAAATATGTAGTTGGGCTAGGGTGGTTCGGGGTTGCAAACCCATTCCTACAGTTAGGACCCTGAACGAATTTCTGGGAGTTAGTGCATCATGTATTTAAGGTCAGTTGAGTACAAGGTGGCATAATGTAATATAGTAAAGTTAGAATATAATATAATTAAATATAAAATTTAAATACAGTTAAGTATGAACATAATTACAAGATAAATACACTGTGATGGGCCAACTGGTGGGTACGAGTTTTCCAGACTGTAAGACACCACAGAGGCCTAGTGTATTGTATTTACACTATATATATACTTGATGTGGATGGGATTAATTGTATGACGATAATGCTATTAATATTAATATCTTTTAGATTCTTGTGCCTTAATATGTTAAGGGCTTTACTGATATGATGGCGCAGATATGCTATAGGAAAAAGGTTGTTCTTGAGTTTCTTCTATAATATCCTGATGTTATCAATGGCTGTTTCATTATTGCTGCTTATGGTTGCTATTCTGTTGCACTGTGCTAGAATAACATTGGCATGTACTTTTTTGGAAATATTTGAATTCCATTGTGTAAGTTTGACTATGCTAAAGTTGAATGCTTCACGTTTGTTGTACAGGTTAATGGAGGCTATGTTGTTCTTTAACTTAATGTCTAGATCCAAGAAATGGGCTTCAGTATCGATGTTGTTTGTCTTTTCCAGTACGAGTTCGTTGGGGTACAAGTGTCCATAATCCTTGATGAAATTCGGGCAGTTGATCACTATGAGGTCATCTATATATCTATATAGGATAAGGTCCTGTGAAAATGAGGTCTCTGACCAATATAGATATAGGTTGGCCATTATGCATGAGGCTGGGCTGCTCAAAGGTGTTCCATTGGTTTGTTGATACACTGTATTACCGTCACATATAAAATTGTTGGAGATACACAAGTTCAGTATGTTGTTCCAGTAATAGGTATTGCAGAATATATAATCTTTATATTTAGCATAAATATCTTTGAGTACAGATTTTAGTTTAGTTTGATTAATACTTGTAAATAGGCTGTGGAAATCAAAGGTTTGTATATTGTTAACATTATTCTTCTGCAAAAATTTTAATACAGGTAGGTTGTTGCCTATAATTTTGCTGTTACGTATGTTTTTTAGCAGTGGTTGCAGTAGTTGTTCAAGTGTTTTTCCAGGTTTATTTGTGCATATAACTATTTTTTGCAGGAGGTTATGAATCTGAAACCTATGGTTTTTTTGTGAAATTTTGGAATGAAGTATATATAAGGTATATAAGGTAAGCTGTAATTGTTCATGTTTAGTTTTAGTTTTTTATCGAAGGCTATGAGGTTTTTTGTAATGCTATTGCAGGCACTTGATATAGGCTTGTAAGTATTGCTGGAGTTAAGTTCAGTTGTCAAGGTATGTGCATAAAAAGATTCGCAAATAAATGCATAGTTGTTTGCTGCTTTATCTACCGGTGTGATGATGAAGTCTTTATGTATTTCTAGTAGTTTTTGTTTTAATTTATCCAAGTTATGGTATTTTTGCTGGTTATATATATATGGACTGGGTAATTCATATTTATGCTTTAATAGAGTGAAAGTATGGCTAATGCACATATGGTATGCCTCTATAGGTGTGTTATGCTTGTAAGCTAGTTGAAAGCAAAAGTTTAACAGGTCTTGATATAGCTGTTTATTAAAGGTGGTTAAATTTATTTTGGTACATGGCCTGAATTTGAATCCTTGTGATAGTATATATCTGAGCTTTGGGTCTGTAACTATGTTTAGATTACCAGTAATGATGTGTCCATAGTCTGGATCAATATATTGTTGCATGTTACTATGCTTATCAACTATGCTTATCAACTATGCTTACTATGCGGTATCAACAAACCAATGGAACACCTATGGGCAGCCCAGCCTCATGCATAATGGCCAACCTATATCTATATTGGTCAGAGACCTCATTTTCACAGGACCTTATCCTATATAGATATATAGATGACCTCATAGTGATCAACTGCCCGAATTTCATCAAGGATTATGGACACTTGTACCCCAACGAACTCGTACTGGAAAAGACAAACAACATCGATACTGAAGCCCATTTCTTGGATCTAGACATTAAGTTAAAGAACAACATAGCCTCCATCAACCTGTACAACAAACGTGAAGCATTCAACTTTAGCATAGTCAAACTTACACAATGGAATTCAAATATTTCCAAAAAAGTACATGCCAATGTTATTCTAGCACAGTGCAACAGAATAGCAACCATAAGCAGCAATAATGAAACAGCCATTGATAACATCAGGATATTATAGAAGAAACTCAAGAACAACCTTTTTCCTATAGCATATCTGCGCCATCATATCAGTAAAGCCCTTAACATATTAAGGCACAAGAATCTAAAAGATATTAATATTAATAGCATTATCGTCATACAATTAATCCCATCCACATCAAGTATATATATAGTGTAAATACAATACACTAGGCCTCTGTGGTGTCTTACAATCTGGAAAACTCGTACCCACCAGTTGGCCCATCACAGTGTATTTATCTTGTAATTATCTTGTAATTAAGTTCATACTTAACTGTATTTAAATTTTATATTTAGTGCTGTGGAAGTGCTGTGGCTCAGAGCAGAACTGAGAGGGGCAGTTGTCCTCTGACTCACAGCCTTATAAAATGCGCTGTTTGCTTGTGTGTGCGCGATGCAAGGAATGTATCGATATCAGGCAACAATTCAGCGTTCTTGTGGGCCTATATGAGAGCTTGAAGGACAGGGTGGATGCCCTCGAAGAAACTAAATTGAGGGGCCCATCAAGCTCTCAGCTGCCCACATCAACGCCAGAGCTTGCACTTCGGCATCACGTGACACAGAGACAACCTCCAAGGCAGAATGCGCTGGTCCCGAAGGAACTAGTAGTTGTTGGTGACTCTATTGTCAGGGAAACGGGGAACATGCTTTGTAAAAAGGATAGGTGGAACAGGACCAGGGTATGTCTGCCAGGGGCAAAGGTTGATGACGTTGTACAGCGAATATCATCTTTTAAGGGCACAAAAGGTGATATAGTTGTACACGTTGGCACTAATAATATTAAGAGTAGGAGACCGGCAGAATTACTTAACAAGTACAGGTCACTGTTCAACAAAAGCCGAGAATTAGGGTTGAATTTGAAAGTGTCTGCAATTCTGCCCAGACACGATAGGAGGGAGTATATGATGAGAGCCCTGTCGATCAATTCGGCCCTGGAAAGATTGTGCAAGGCTCAAGGGGTAGAATTTTTTTCAGCCTGGACTGTACTTGTTAACAGGAGAGATTGCTTCTACAGGGATGGAATACACTTAAATAGAAAGGGTGCAAGAATATTTGCTGATGCTATCGAGGCAGTGTTAGGTGGGTCGGAAAACTGCTAGCTTGGGGGGAGACAAAGACTAATAGGTTAACAGTAGCCACTGGCACAAGTGAAAGAGATTCTTGCACTGCTTCTATTGGAATGAGCAGCAGCCTGGAAAACAAGATGCATGGTATTTCAGAGACTGCTGGGAGTCATTGCGGTACAAGTAAACACATGGGTTGTGTTAGGGTGGCTAAGAGGAAGAGCAGGTGCATGATTACTTGCGTGTACACCAATGCTAGGTGTTTAGTAAATAAACTTGATGAATTTGAGGTATTGCTCAAAACATCAAAGGCAGATATTGTTGGGATATCAGAGACGTGGTGTCACACAGATATAAGGGATGCGGAACTGGAATTTGGGGAATACAATGTGTATAGAAAGGATAGACAGGACAGGAGGGGAGGAGAGGGTTATGCTATTAGTTAAGAAACACAAAAAAACCAAGGAAGTGAAGCCAGTCGACATTGCTGAACAGTGCAGTGTCGAGTCAGTTTGGTGTGACATAAGCATTGGGAGATCAAAATTGAGAGTAGGAGTGTGCTATAGGCCTAATGACTCTGATGAGTATAATAAGAAACTGTACAGGGAAATAGAGTGGGCCAGTGAATCAGAGAGTCTTATAATGGGGGATTTTAATTTCCCAGATATTGACTGGAATTTGTGTGTTGGTCACTCGCACACTAGCAAGGCTTTTGTGCATATATTGGATGATTATTTTCTACGTCAGCATGTTCGGGAGGCAACTAGAGGGAGTAATTAAATTTAAATTCTTTACAGTGGGACCAATTGAAGATGTTACCAACAGCAAATTCAAAATGGGAAGCATTCAAAGAACTTATCTTGGAAGCTACTTCAATACGAACTAAGAAATATTGTTCAAGGTTTAGGCCAAAATGGATGTCAGATGAACTAATGAGGCATATGGCAGAGAAGAAAGATGCATGGGATACTTACAAATTAACACATGACGCAGAAGCCTATGATAGATACAAGTTGATATGCAACCAAGTTACAAAGGAGGTTAGGCAGGCGAAAGCAGATTACGAGAAATCCTTGGCAAGGGATGCAAAGAAAAACAGCAAAGAGTTCTTTACTTATGTAAACTCTAGAAGGAAGGGGATGAATCAGATTGGTCCACTTGATATCGATGGGTCAAGTGTTGATGATCCTGCTCAGGTGGCTAACAAACTAAATGAATATTTTGCATTGACATTCACACGAGGAGTTATTCAGCGAGGGGAATGCCAGAGGTGTATTCAACTCTGGCAGTAAGCTACAGAATCTTGAAATAACTGGGAGTAAAGAGGAGGAGAAATTGTTGAAGATAAACATAAAAAAGGCACCTGGGGTGGATGGGATCTATCCAGTTATATTAAAGGAGGCAGCAAAGGAAGTTAGCAAACCCTTAGCCATAATTATGAGAGCTTCTTTGGACTCAGGGGAGGTACCCACAGACTGGAGATGTGCAAATGTGATCCCAATTCACAATGGAGGATCAAAGGCTGACACAAGTAATTATAGACCTGTGAGTTTAACTTCTGTTCCAGTTAAATTAATGGAGGCACTGGTTAAAGAAGCACTGCAGGATCATCTAGACAAGACTTCAGTTATAGCTCAGACACAGCATGGTTTTGTTAAGGGGAAGTGTTGCCTGACCAATTTGATTGGATACTATGATGCAGTCACAAAAGAACTGGATGTAGGGTATAACTTTGACATTATATACTTGGATCTTAGAAAGGCTTTTGATACTGTTGCACATGGAAGACTGTTGCACAAATTGGAGCAGTGTGGCATTGGAGGCAAATTGCTGCTATGGATAAAGGGGTGGTTGAGGGGGAGAAGACAGAGAGTGGTAATCAATGGACACTGCTCATCGTGGACTAACGTTATTAGTGGAGTCCCTCAGGGCTCAGTGTTGGGTCCATTATTGTTTTCTGTATTTATAAATGATATTGATGATGGTGTATCAGGCTTAATGTCCAAGTTTGCAGACGATACAAAGGTAGGCAGGGTTGTCAAGGACACTACTGACACTATGCTGCTGCAACAGGATCTGGAAAGGTTGAGCAGATGGGCTGAGAGGTGGCAAATGAAGTTTAACATTGACAAATGTAAAGTACTACATATGGGAAACAGCAACCCCAGAGCAACATGTCAACTCTGTGGTACTACACTGACATTGGTAGAGAATGAAAGGGACTTGGGGGTGGTTGTGCAGGCGGATATGAAGTTCTCTGAGCAGTGCAGGCGGGCTGCAAGAGTAGCTAATTGAGTATTGTCAATGATATACAGGAATTTTTCCAGCAGGGATAAGGATGTGATTATCCCCTTGTATAATGGTCAGGCCATACCTGGAGTACTGTATACAGGTCTGGAGGCCTCATTTCAAGAAGGATGTAGAGATGCTGGAACGAGTACAAAGAAGGGCAACAAGTTAGTGAATGGAACAAAGGGGTGCTCTTACGAAGAAAGGCTTAAGTTTTGCAAATTACAGTGTCTGGAGACTAGGCACCAGCGAGGTGATCTGATAGAGGTGTATAAAGCTTTGAATGGTTTGAGCATGCTCAATGCTGATGGGATTCTTCCTCTCGCTCAGAATAATCACCTGAGAGGGCATAAATTCAAATTGAGGAAAGACTGATGTAGAATAGACGTGCGGAAATTTGCCTTTAGTCGGCGGGTGGTTATTGGAACAGACAGCGGGTGGTTATTGGTTGGTGGAACAGACTTCCATCCCTTGTCTTGGAAGTTGATAGCCTAAATAAGTTTAAGGCTCAGCTAGACAGGTATTTTGAACGAACAGAGGGGTGAAGTGGAAGTGGTTTTTTTTTTTTTTGGCTGATGCTGCATAAGCTTGCTTTCTTGCATCAAATGCCTCTACTAATGCTAATGCTAATGCTAATGTGGAACAGCCCCATAACGAATAATAAAGATGAATTACTGGAGGAATTCATAATAACTAATGGATTGATTGTCTGGAACTCCCCCGGGCATCTGCCCACTTATTCATCCCCTTCTGGTCAGTCTTACATAGATGTCACTCTGTCGAATGCAACATTCGGGAGATGCATAGAAAACTGGACTGTTCACTCCTCTTGGTCGGTAAGAGACCAGAATGTAATAACCTTTGACATAATATCTAATGAAAACGCAGCAGCTTTGAAAGGCACTCATGACTTCCCCAGATACAAAACTTGACAAATCAATTGAAATCCTTTTGAGAAACCACTTAAGCAAAAATTTACGGATGAAAAACTGACAAATCTGACAGATCTTACTTTGGACCAACATCTAAAAGAATTGATGGCAATGATCACCGAAATATGCGACGAGACGATTAAAAGAAACAGAGATGACAAAATTCGATTCCTTGGTGGTCCCAGAACATTTCTACTCTAAGGAATCATACAAAGAGAGCAAGACGAGATGTTCAGAGAGCTAGGAGAGATGGTAGACCTGAAGACGAGATAAACCGCTTGAATGAAATATACAAAAACGCGAGAAGGACATATTTCAACAATATTTACAAAGAAAAACGCTCCGATTGGGAACGCTTAGTTAAACAAACTATGGACCAGTAGCCCTGGGGCTTGATCTACAAGCTGACTCTAGACAAAATTCATCCGGGGGAAATATTCTCCTCTGTACTTAGACCTGATAACTCCGAAACTCTGACATGGGCCGAGACTATGGAAACAATTTTGGATGAATTGATTATGCAGGATGAACTGTACCAGAAAGTCCGGTACAAACAGGCATTCGTTTAAAACATCTTTCCTACGTAGGCCAAAGCCACGAAGATGATTTTGACAGACACGAGGCAGGTCTTGCTGTTGCGACTTTGTGTGATGGCAAATGCCCTGGACTGGACCTATTAGAAGTTACCATAGTTAAAAGAATCTGGAGCACCTGTCCCCAACTGATGATGAACCTTTTTAATGCCTGCCTACAATATGGATCCTTCCCCTCTCCTTGGAAAAAAGCAAATCTTAAATTACTCATTAAGAATCCCAACAAAACAGCAAATCAGGCAAATTCATATCGCCCAATCGTTCTACTTCCGGTCTTCTTCGGAAAAACACTAGAGAAGCTGATTGTAGCGAGATTCCAAAAGCACTATAGAGAAAGAAACCTAAACTACAAATATCAGTTTGGCTTCACTGCTGGGATGTCTACAGCGGATGTCATTAACCTAGTTATTAATAACGTTTCAGCCTCCAGTGAAAAGTATGTCCTCGGCCTGCTTGTGGACTTCAAAGGGGCCTTTGACACTGTTTGGTGGCAAAGTGTCCTGGAGAGGTTCCGAGAGGCCGGGGTCTCCGTGCCTATTTATCGTCTCATCACGGATTATTTCCAGAATCGCTCACTTGTGGTCTCCAGTGGATCGTGCTCTGTTGCGAGACCTGTGACTCGCGGTTCCCCTCAGGGATCAGTTCTCGGACCAGTATGCTGGAACGTGGTTCTTGATGGGTGGCTGGCTACCGAACATAATTACACTACTAAGATCGCTTACGCAGACGATTTAATTATCCTTGATTCTGGAAACTCCAGACTACAACTTGAAATCCGTGCTGATGAAGTCCTATCAGACCTAGATGAGTGTGGTTGTACATATAAATTAACGCGGAGCGTTAATTTATGTGTACAACACCACTTTTGTTTTGTGGGCGGTGTCCCAAAAGAAAACAAATTATTCTCAAAGGTAAATTAGACCCAAATAGACCTCCGAGTATTAAGATAAAAGAACAATCAATAGAATTAGTTAACTCGTACAAATACTTAGGAATTATGTTAGATAACAAACTTCATTCATTACCCATGCTAAATATGTACTGAGCAAAATCAAGACTTTGACAGGCAAAATAATCCGAATTACCAAAGGTTCTTCGAGTCTGAAACCCTCCACTCTCAAGCTGTACTACAAATGTATATTTATTTCAATTGTCTGTTATGCTGCGGGCGCTTTGGGGCCCCAGTATACCCAGAGTCACGGTGCAAAAAATGTTGACTCAAGCCCAGCGCTTCTTCCTGATTGCAACTTCAAGAGCTTGTCGCAGAATTTCAACGTCGGCACTACAGGTAATCAACGGTAAACTACGATTCAAATACGAAGTGCTGTACAATTACTTTCAGTATTGTAGAAGGGAGGGTATTGCGGCACAGTTCAACCAGTTTTCTGTTAACCTGGACGTGCCAGTGAAAGAAGACAACACTAGATTAAGAAACCAGTTCCTCCAGGAATGGCAAAACGAATGGATAATGCCAACACTGGAAGAATTACTACCCTTTTTATACCTGAAGTTGCTGAATTTGGCAAAACACACTGGTCCTGGTTTAACCCGGGTCTTCACCTAACTTTCCTTCTATCCGGGCATGGCAGCCTAAACTCAAAGTTATTTACTCTGGGTTTGGCAGCGTCTCCTCTTTGTAAATGTGGCTCAGAGGAGACAGTCCAACATATAATCTTAGAATGTCGATATTATGTAGACATTCGATTTGAATTTCAGGCATTGACCGAAGTTTAAGATGTAAATAACTTCACCAAGTTTTTAGAAGGTAAATAAAATTATCAGGCACTGTGGCTAACTTCGCAGACAAGGCTTTCCGCAGAAGGAAAGGATTTGCCGACTGAAAATAGTTATGTAATAAGTGTGTAATCAATGGGTGGTAATCAATGGGTGCTGCTCTTCGTGGACTAATGTTATTAGTGGAGTCCCAGAGGGTTCGGTGTTGGGTCCACTGTTGTTTTTTATATTTATCAATGATAAATATGAAGGTATATCAGGCTTAATGTCGAAGTTTGCAGATGATACAAAGGTTGGCAGGGTTGTTAATGACAGTAATGGCAGTGTGCTACTGCAACAGGATCTAGAAAATTTGGGCAAATGGGCTAAGAAGTGGCAACTGAAGTTTAACCTTGACAAATGCAAAGTACTGCATATGGGTGGAAGTAACCCCACAGAAACGTACCAACTGTGTGGTACTACACTTAAGGTGGCAGAAAATGAAAAAGACCTGGGAGTAATTGTGCAGTCAGATATGAAGTTTTCTGAGCAGTGCAGACAGGCTGCTTGGGCGGGTCATGGGGTTTTGTCAATGATATATAGGAATTTTGCTAGCAGGGAATAGGAGGTGATTGTCCCTCTGTATAAGGCAATGGTCAGGCCACGCCTTGAGTACTGCGTACAGGTCTGGAGGCCTCATTATAGGAAAGATGTAGATTTACTTGAGCGTGTACAGAGAAGGGCAACAAGATTGGTGAGGGGAATGAAGGGATCCTCTTACCAAGAGAGGCTTAAATTCTGCAAATTGCAGTGGCTGGAGACTAGGCACCTGCGCGATGATGTGATTCAGGTGTACAAGGCCTTGAATTGGTTGAGCACGCTGAATTCAAATTAAGAAAGGACAGATGTAGAATAGATGTGCGGAAATTTGCCTTTAGCCAGCGGGTGGTTAATTGCTGGAACAAACTTCCATCTGTCGTTGTGGAAGTTGATAGGTTGAATAAATTTAAGGAGGAACTGGACAGTCATTTGCAGGGAATGGTGTTATTTTATTTTTTTTTTTTTTGCCTGATGCTGCATAAGCTCATACATTTGCTTTCTTGCATCACGTGACACTACTACTACAATTCGATAAACACTGGATTAAAATAGCGCACGCCCGTGCAATAGAAAGTGAATAACGTGCCTCACTCTCACTTCATTGTATTTAAATCAGTTTAAAAAAAGACAGTTTCAGTGTAATTGCAGTTTTATTAATTAAAGAACTAGAAGCGTAGTCCGCTTTATTGTTAATGATTTTTTTGAGATGGAGTCGTCCGATTCCTCAGAAGTGAATTTAGAATTATGGGAAAAAGATGTCATTACGTATACAGAAAGAAATGTTACTTTACTGGGAAAAGGTTCTTTCGGTTCAGTAATTGAAGCAAAAAGAGATGATATTCAGTTTCACTACGCTTGCAAAATAGTGTCTATGCCGAGATACGGAGAACTGAATTTATGGGAATCTCTCAGTCATTATGGAATACTTCCAATAATAGAAAAGATTAAGCTGCCCAGAGATGGAGTTAAAAATTCAGGAAATTGCCATTCTAAAAGACCGCTCTTATCTTCAGGACGTTCTCCATGGAATAAACTACCTACATGAAAATGAATTCGAAGATGGACAATAGATTAGATGATAATGCCGTATTAGCACATCCTTGGATGAAGACCGTTGGATAAAGATCATTTTTTACAAGTAGGTAAGGTAAACGAAAAATACTGTATATAAAGAATCTTTAAATTTAAATTTATTTATTATAAATGTGTTACTTTCTAAAATTATTTAATTAAATTATTAAGTTTTTAAATTTATTTATTATAAATGTGTTAATTTTTAAAATTATTTAATTAAATTATTAAGATTTAAGATAACATATAATTTTTCAAATATAAAAATAATAATATATTTTTCAATTATTAAAATATGAAATTTAAATATACATTAACTAATTGTAAAGAGTTCTTCTTCAGCCTTTGTTAGCCCTCATTGAGTACAGTTAGTAGAATCGCGTCCACCTCTCAACGGGAGAAAAAGAACTGAATTCGGGTCCCGTCGAGGATGTGAAGAATTTTTATGAGCCTTTTTCAAAATGTGGCTGAGTTAGTCGGTCTCAGGAGCTGGCAGCATGGTTTTTTCTCCCGAAAACTCGGATTTTTCATTGAGAAAATTGGCCTCAGAACACATAATTTACAGACAATATACAATCTCCCTTGATCAATGATGCTCCTAAAATCCTACTACAAAAACAACACCAAAGCCTTTGTTGTTATGCTCATTTCTGGTATTTTACTTTAAATAAACAGTAAAACTCGAATCTTCTCTAAATATACTATTCTGACCATTTAATTCGCGGAATGGCAGCCTCACCGTACAACTATTCGAGTTTCAGTGAAGTGCCGTTAAGCGGCAGGACAGTGCATATCCAAGAATTAGCTTACGCTGACACTTCAGTTTATAGAATGTCGTCTGCTAGTGCAATATCGACCTCAAAATGTTTTTTGTGTTCTTGGAATTTGAAATCTATTTTTGAATGTGAGACTGCCTAAAAGTGGGGCATTCTTAGTTAACACGGAACAATTTTCAAAAAATAAAATCAAACGAAACTTGCAAAGAATCTGAGAAAGCTTCTGTCTTGAATTGAGGACAATTGAGAACAGTGCAGATTTAATTTCTCGGACTTAATGAAAGAGGCCATTGGATATAGCTAGGCTCATAATGTGACTCTTCTTATATACTTTTTATATATATAAATTTATGTTTACACGTTCCCTATGTTTCTGGCTATCATCCTGATTGTGACATTTAACTTCATTAAAGTAATACAACATCATTTTCCCTCTAAGCTTTCAAATAGAAAAATTAAATTGGCACTAATACATCCTACTACCATTTTTCTCATCTCTCTCTTATTCATTCGCATAATAATATCCATTTAACCATATTACTACTTTATTTCTCCATTCTTCATTATTTCCATTAAATGAAATACAAACTTACTCTGTTTTTGCCACATGCAGTGTTGACGTCACAACAATAGCGTTCCATATGCCACTATGACAGTGTGCTGCTGCAACAGGTTCTAGGAAAGTTAGGCAAATGGGCTGAGAACTGGCAACTGAAGTTTAACATTGACAAATGCAAAGCACTTCATGTGGGTAGAAGTAACCCCAGAGAAACGTACCAACTGGGTTGTACTACACCTAGAATGGTAGAAAATGAAAAAGACCTTCGAGTAATTGTGCAGTGAGATATGAAAGTTTTCTCAGCAGTGCAGACAGGCTGCCAGAGCAGCTCAAGGGATCTTGTTAATTAATTAAAGAACTAGAAGCGTAGTCCGCTTTATTGTTAATGATTTTTTTGAGATGGAGTCGTCCGATTCCTCAGAAGTGAATTTAGAATTATGGGAAAAAGATGTCATTACGTATACAGAAAGAAATGTTAGTTTACTGGGAAAAAGTTCTTTCGGTTCAGTAATTGGAGATGATATTCACTGCGCCTGTAAAATAGTCTCTAGAGGTAGATATTGAGAAATGAATCTCTCAGTCGTTATGGAATACCTGGAAAGAAACTATCGGAGATCATTTTTTCAAAGTAGGTAAGGTAAACGACAAATACTGTATATAAACAATCTCTAAATTTAAATTTATTTATTATAAATGTGTTACTTTGTAAAATTATTTAATTAAATTATTAAGTTTTTAAATTTATTTATTATAAACGTGTTAATTTTTAAAATTATTTAATTAAATTATTAAGTTTTTAGATAACACATAATTTTTCAAATATAAAAATAATAAATTTTTCAATTATTAAATTTAAATATACATTAACTAATTGTGAAGAGTTCTTCTTCAGCCTCATGGAGTACACTTAATAGAATCAGGTCCACCTCTTAACGGGTTTGAAAACGACCTGAATTCGAGTCCCGACGGGGATGTGAAGAATTTTTATGACCCTTTTTCAAAACGTGGTTGAGTTAGTCGGTCTCAGGAGTTGGCAGCATAGTTTTTTTTCTCCAGAAACTCGGATTTTTCATTCAGAAAATCGGCCTCAGAACACGTAATTTACAGACAATATACAATCTCCCTTACTCACGATGTCCTAAAATCCTACTACAAGAACAACACCAAAGCCTTTGTTATTCTGCTCATGGGAGTAATTGTGCAGTGAGATATTAAGTTTTCTGAGCAGTGCAGACAGGCTGCCAGAGCAGCTCAATGGATCTTGTTAATGATAGCAGGGAAAAGGAGTGATTATCCCTTTGTATAAGGCAATGGTCAGGCCACATCTTCGGTACTGCGTACAGGCCTGGAGGCCTCATTTTAGGAAGGATGTAAATTCGTTGAGCGTGTACAGAGAAGGGAAACAAGATTGGTGAGGGGAATGAAGGGATCCTCTTACCAAGAGTGGCTTGAGTTCTGCAAATTGCAGTGGCTGGACACTAGGCACCTGCGCGGTGATCTGATTGAGGTCTATAAGGCCTTCAATGGGTTCAACACGCTGAATTCTGATGGGATCCTTTCACTTGTTCAGATTACGAACCTAAGGGGGCTTAAATTCAAATTAAGAAAAGACAGATGTAGAACAGATATGCGGGAATTCGCCTTTAGCCAGCGGATGGTTAATTGCTGGAACAAACTTAAATCTGTCGTTGTGGAAGTTGATAGGTTAAATAAATTCAAGGAGGAAGTGGACAAACTTTTAGAGGGAATGGATGTCTGAAAATTTTATTTTTATTTTTTTTTTGGTTGATGCTGTTTAAGCTTACTTTCCTGCATCAAATGCCTCTATTAATACTAATGTTAAGTTGTTCAATACCAATGGAACTCGTTGTGTGGGCAAAGTTGTCCTATTATAAGAATAATAAACAAAATACAAATATGCTAAATTTTAAATGAGCTTTAGGAGTACTGGATAATGTAAGTAAATAATACTACCTTAAATGTTATATATCCGTTGAGAGTTTCTAAAACCAATTGTAAACATTTATAAAGTTATTAATTTCCATTGTACATATACGAAGATTTATAGGGTGTCTCAAAAATATTGGTACAAACGTTTAGGGGAGGTAGGTAACATCTAAAGGAATGTGAATCGCATAGGAACCCATAACCGGAAACGTCACGGGAAAGTAGTAGCAGAGGCACAAGAAGCAAAAATGACACAAGACAGTAATTAGTGGCAAACATTTATTTGACATAATATTAACAATGGAGTACGAGATGGATGCTCGAATGTTGTTACAACAGATGCTCAAAGGTTCCACCATGAGACGCGATGCACGTGTGACACCGACGCAGCATGGATTGGCGGACACGATCGAACACACCTGGAGTTTTTTGACAGTAGCAGCAGCGCAGAGGAGTCTCCCACGAGATCCATTTCCGCCTGCACAGACGATTCATACACGATAAACTGAGGGCTCCCCACAGAAAGAAATCAAGCCTCGATAAATCAGGTGACCGTGGGGCCAGGCAACGGGTCCACCACAACCAATCCATTGATGCCCAACACGCCTGTTCAAATGGTCACGAACACACCTTCCATAATGGGCAGGCGCCCCGTCATGTTGAAACCAAATGTTGCGTCTCACATTTGCTGGAACATCGTCAAGCAACCCTGGTAGAACTTGTTCAAGAAAGTTCCGATA
The DNA here is from genome assembly GCF_048544385.1 of Mastigoproctus giganteus. NCBI lineage: Eukaryota > Metazoa > Arthropoda > Arachnida > Uropygi > Thelyphonidae > Mastigoproctus > Mastigoproctus giganteus. The sequence goes on along the minus strand of NC_143588.1, from coordinate 92,873,865 downwards.
TTTAGCGGAGTTCATGCATGATGGTAACAGGTATGGGCCGACTAAGCAGTCACCGACCATACCTGCCCACACATTTATTGCCAAGCGAAGTTCTGCCGCTTGGGGGCCCACACCGTGTGGGTCCTATGCTAATCCATACACTAGATGCATGTCTGCCCAGCTCACAGTTTGTATATCGATGCATGCTCTTCGTGCGGCGACTACTGCTTGAATGAATAAACCAGAAATTTTCCGTCTCCCGAACTGATGAACAGCGCCGTGTACCGACATACGGTGACGTTTCCGGTTATGGGTTCACATTCCTTTAGATGTTGCTTACCTCCCCTACAAAACATTGTACTACTATTTTTGAGACACTCTGTTGTGTCAGTCTCCGAACTTTTTTATCACACTCCGTATTTTGAAAACAGTTAAACCGTAGCTTATCACGAAAATAAAGAAATTTTAACAAACTAACTTAAAATATTAAGAGATTTTACTTCGTGACGTTGCTAAACAAAAGCAAGTTCAGCCTTAGTGGTTTTAAGTTAAATTTCTTTTATTCAAATATTTAAACTTTTATAAAAGAAACTTATTTGTGTGTAGTTGACGTATTGTGGTTTTTTCAGTAACTCGGATAATCGATATTTCGGATAAGTGAAGTCCCGCTATAATTTTTTTCTTATGATCATAGGTATATTGAGGTATTGGTATGATCGCCGTCCTCCACACTCCGGGTGAAAAAGACGTGGGTTCGAATCCCGTCGATGATTTTTATGGGCCTTTTTCACAACACGGCTGGGTTAGTTGGTCTCGGGCGAGGGTGGAATGGTTTTTTCTCACTGAAACTCGGGGTTTACCGTCTAGAGGAATGTGGCCTTACTTGCCGATGCTCATAAAACCAATAACAACCGAATTCTCAAACACAACTACGTGCGAACGACCTACGATACGTAATATTCTCGTAAAAGGAAGCAGTTATGTGGATCAATTGGTACGGGTTCGTGATCCTAGTTGCTTTGACATGTTCATGGAACTTATGAAACCTTGTACGTTAAAATAGTCTTTCATAGCCTATTTCAAAAAATAAATAAATAAAATAATTCGATATTACTGTATCCTGCCTGTAACATATTGAATATGTTGTACATTTAACAGTCATCGGCAGGTGTTAAAAACGTTTCAATTTTCAGATATTAATAAAATAAAATAATATTTATTTTATTAATAATAATTACATATCGCTTACTGAAAGTATTGGTCTTTGATGACTAAAGTGGGATACGTAGGAAGACCGTGCGATGCACAGATTAGTAGCCGGCTGTGCGAACAAATCTAATTCTGACATCGTCATCTGCATCATTGAAGATGTCCTGATATTTTTGGCGTTTGTCTCCGTTCTGACTGCGTACTTTAAGCTCTGAAGCTCTGAATTACCATTAAGACTACACATATGGTCAATAAATTTAGCCGAATTTTCGTAAACCTCTGTGTTCCTGGGTGAAAGTTCTTTTAGCAAAGTTGCAAACTCAGCCCAGCCTTCGGAAATATTGTTCCAGGAATTAGGAACGTGGATTTCTACCAACGCAACCTCCCCCTTACCACTCAGAGCTGTAGAATCGGGCAAGACAACAGTAAAATTAGAGTGTGTATTGTGGGGATGGAAATCCACGCTCGCGTTACTTTGTAGGGTGAAGAAGAACATCTTTAGCTGGAACCCAACAGTTGTAGGACGCTGGATATCCTAACCACTTAACACGTAATTGACGCTCTCCTCCTACACGTCACGCCTTCAGTTCTTTTTCAATAAGATAGACGTGGGCAGGCAACGTGTAATGGAGATTAACACGATGTAGCTGTTTTTAAACTTCCCACGACACGAGGATCATTGTAATATTCTAACATTTTTTTTTTTGTTCTTTTCCAGACGAAGATGCTTTACTTACAGGACGCTCAGGAATACTGGTGGCGTTTATAATGATTTTTCTCTGCGCCCTCTGTGAGCTGCTGGTGCTACAGTTAGAAGAAGAGGGGTTGACAATCGTCGTTGAAGGCTTTGTTGTTGGGGTAAATAACAGAATAACCCTCACATTATAATTTTGTGTGTGTATATAAATATACATTTTTTTTGTCAAGAAAAATATATTTATTTGTAAATATTGTCTCTCTTTTTTTTTCTTTGATACTAGAAAAAATAAATTTTAATTTTCCCATTGATCAATAAACTTAAACTTTGGGAAGTTACTTTCAGAAATGTAAAAGGCGTTAAATTTCAAATATATAGAGTAAAATTGAAGTTGCACATTTGACCAATAGATGGAGCCATCATTCACAGTGGACGCCAGCAATTTTTTATGTTTTTTTTTTTGGTTTTTTTTTCAAACCGTACCTGAGTTATTTGGTGTCAGCCGTGGTTGTTTTTCCTCGCGGAAAGTCAGGTAGTTCTTCGATTGAAGTTGGTGATGCCTCTAATTTCTAAAAGTTCAGTATCGAGGAAGTTTGAACTACAACACGTAGACCAGTTTTCACACAATTTAAATATTCTCTTGGGAAGCGCGTTGGTAGGAGCGCATCCTACCGACACTGGTTGAAAAAGACCCGAGTTCGAGTCTCATCGATGAAGGGATGAATTTTTATGGGCCTTTTTTCCAACGTGGCCGAGTTAGTCGTTCGCAGGCGATGGTCACGTGGTTTTTTCTCCCGGAAATTCTCGTTTTTCGTCCAGCAAAACAGAAAATCGACTTCAGAACACGCCCAATTTACAGACAATATACACAGAGCAATACACACCAGATAGCCTTGGTCGCTATTGCTCCTAAACTCCAACAACATTAAAAATAAATTTATATTTATCATGTCAGTGTGAAATTTCTAGCAGCTCCCAAAATTTTGATTTAAGGATATTTCGAGCATTTTGGTTGGGGAAGGCATTTATTTACAAGTTATTGATATGGTGCTGGTCACCTAACAGGTTTCTATTATAGATTTTTTGATGGCTGCTAATAAAATATTTTTAAGAAATAATATTGCATTGTCGGTGTATTTGATACACGTGAAAATTTTAGAAAAAGCTCAAATTGATCCAGATTCAAAAACTGGTGACTTGACTGAACAAATATCGGGCCAAACACATCTACCATCTGTATATTAAAAACGTAAGATAATGGGTTATTAATAACAAAAAAAAATAAAAATAAAAATAAACAAAAAACCCTTGTATTATGACGTTTATGGTTTAAAACCTTCAGACAACATACCGGCTGATAATTTTGCATAGAGGACACATCAAGAACAAAACAACCCAGGTGTGCAAATTAAGGTCCGTCACTGTTTCTAAAGGTTACAACCATAAAATCTTTACTTAAGGTATTCTTTAATGATGAGAGTAGATTCATTCTCAGCAGCGATTCTGGACATCAGCTAATCTGGCAAGGGTTGGCATACGGTATTACCCCCGCAAACATCACAGAAAGGGATCGATATAGCGGTCGAGGTGTTCTCGTCTGGGGAAGCGTTATCTTGGATGGACGTACACAACTTCAGATATTGGTTTTATATGTTAGCTGAGGTAATCTTTAACCATGTGCGTGTATTCCGAGGTGCCTTTGGCCCCGAGTTCGTGTTTATGGACGATAACGCCACACCCCATCGCACTGCAGCTGTGAATATGCTTTCTGAATGTGAGGACATTGTTCGTATGAATTGGCCTGCCCGTTTCACCGATCTAAATCCTATCGAACACATATGGGACGCTCTGGGAAGACGCCTAGAAGCACGTTCACACCCACCAGAAAATATACCGTTTTGTTTCCGTTGTTGTGTCGGTGTTGATTCCTTCATCATTTCTGTACCTCACGAGGTTCCTTTGGTATGCTTTTCCCATATCCAGGCCATTCCTATGAGAAGCTAGAAGTAAAAACCTGACTGGTTCTTAAATTTTTGCGCACCAGTGTAGAAACAATACAGTATTCAGGCAGTCTGGGGACCTGGAGCACATATTTTACTGATTAACGTTAACTTCGATATTGGGGACCTCCATAATTTTGGAGCCCCGGGACAACTGACCAACCGCGTCTTGGTAAATCAGGCCTTGGTTAGAAAATGACACAGAGAGAGAGAGACGTTATAAACGTTTTTACTTTCTTTATTGCAAAAAAAATTGTAACGAAAAAGCATCGTTCGAACAGCGTTACGAAAATTTCTTTCAGTGGGATGAATTGAATGAAATAATGCACGCAGCTTCATCTTACTTCTATACTAGAGGAAAAAGTTTCAAATCTCTAAAAATTGCAGTAGCTTTTCCAGGACAGTGGAAAATATGAACGTGTGATCGAGGAAATTTTCTCACCTATAAACGGATTAACGTGGACATATCGTTGGAAAGATAACGAATTTAGAAAGGGAAATATTAAGATAGGAAAAACACTTTCGGAAACAGAAATGTGTTCATTTGAAAATTCGCATCTGGTTTCAAGTTATTAGCCGTATGGTGCAAAGAAGCATGAGCTTAAGCTGCACCAGCCAAAAATAAAAAAGATAATTGAGTACCTTAAGACAGAAATAAAACGGGATTCACTAAAAAAAGGGAATGATGATTATGTCCAGCTGAGGAACATGGGCGCACCAAGTCCATAGTCACAGATGTGAGCCCCTGGGGTTGTTGTATTAAAAATTATATATCCTACTTTAGTCATCAAAGACCAATACTTTTAGTAAGCAATATGTAATTATTATTAATAAAATAAAATAAAAATATCGTTATATTATTATCCATGAATTTTATTAATATCTGAAAATTGAAACGTTTTTAACACCTGCCGATGACTCTTAAATGTACAACAGGTTAAATATGTTACCTGCAGGATACAGTAATACATAATTATTTTAATTTTTTATTTTTTTGAAATAGGCTATGAAAGACTATTTTAACGTACAAGGTTTCATAAGTTCCATGAACATGTTAAAGCTTCTAGGATCACGAACCCGTACCAATTGATCCACATAACTGCTTCCTTTTACGAGAATATTACGTATCGTTTGTCGTTCGCACGTAGTTGTGTTTGAGAATTCTGTTGTTATTGGTTTTATGAGCATCGGCAAGTAAGGCCACATTCCTGTAGACGGTTAACCCTGAGTTTCAGGGAGAAAAAACCATTCCACCCTCGCCCGAGACCAACTAACTCAGCCGTGTTGGGAAAAAGGCCCATAAAAATCATCGACGGCATTCGAACCCACGTCTTTTCCACCCGGTGTGTGGAGGACGGCATTCTTACCAACACTTTAATATACGATGATCATAATAAAAAAAACATAGCGGGAATTCACTTATCCGAAACGTCGATTATCCGAGTTAGTGAAGAAACCACAATACATCAGCTACACGCTCACACAAATAAGTTTGTTTTATGAAAGTTTAAATATTTTAATAAAAGCAATTTAACTTAAAACTACTAAGGCTGAACTTGCTTTTGTTTAGCAACGTCACGAGATAAAATCTCTTTATATTTTAAGTTAAAATTTCTTTATTTTCGTGATAAACTACGGTTTAACTGTTTTCAAAATACGGAGTGTGATAAAAATGTTCGGAGACTGACACAACAGAGTGTCTTAAAAATATTGGTACAAACGTGTAGGGGAGGTAAGCAACATCTAAAGGAATATGAATAGCATCGTGACTCATAACCGGAAACGTCACCGTATGTCGGTACACGGCGCTGTTCATCAGTTCGCGAGACGGAAAATTTCTGGTTTACTCATTGAAGCAGTAGTAGCCGCACGAAGAGCATGCATCGATATACAAACTGTGAGCTGGGCAGACATGCACCTAGTGCATGGATTAGCAGAGGACCAGCACGGTGTGCGCCCCCAAGCGGCAGAACATCGCTTGGCAATAAATGTGTGGGCAGGTATGGTCGGTGACTGCTTAGTCGGCCCATACCTGTTACCATCACTCATGAGCTCCGCTAAATATCAGATCTTTCTTGAACAAGTTCTACTAGGGTTGCTTGACATTGTTCCAGCAAATGTGAGACGCAACATTTGGTTTCGTCATGACGGGGCGCCTACCCATTATGGAAGGTGTGTTCGTGACCATTTGAACAGGCGTTTTGGGCTTTGAGGGATTGGTCGTCTTGGACCCGTTGCCTGGTCGCCACGGTCACCTCATTTATCCAGCCTTGATTTCTTTCTGTGGGGTGCCCTCAGTCTATCGTGTATGAATCGTCTGTGCAGGCGGAAAACAATGTCGTGGCGAGACTCGTCTGCGCTGCTGCCATTGTCAAAAAACTCCAGGTATGTTTGACCGTGTCCGCCAATTCATCCTGCCTCGATATCATCGCGTCTCATGGTGGGACCTTCGAGCATCTGTTGTAACATCATGAAATGCATCCATCTCGTACTCCATTTTAATATAATGTCAAATAAATGTTTGCCACTAATTAGTGTCTTGTGTCATTTCTGCTTCTTGTGCCTCTGTTACTACTTTCCCGTGACGTTTCCGGTTATGGATTCCTATGCGATTCACATTCCTTTAGATGTTACCTACCTCCCCTAAACGTTTGTACCAATATCATTGAGACACCCTGTAAATCTTCGTATATGTACAATGGAAATTAATAACTTTATAAATGTTTACAATTAGTTTTAGTAACACTCAACGGATATATAACATTTAAGGTAGTATTATTTACTTATATAATCCGGTACCCCTAAAACTCATTTAAAACCCAAATTTTATATTTTGTTTATTATTCAATCCTTTATTCTCATAACAGGACAACTTTGCCCACACAACGAGTTGCACTGGTATTGAACAACTTAACATTAGCATTAGTAGACGCATTTGATGCAAGAACGCAAGCTTATGCAGCATCAACCAAAAAAAAATTTTTAAAAAATTTTCACACATCCCTTCTCTCTAAAAGTTTGTCCACTTCCTCCTTGAATTTGTTTAACCTATCAACTTCCACAACGACAGATTTAAGTTTGTTCCAGCAATTAACGACCCGTTCGCTAAAGGCAAATTTCCGCACATCTATTCTACATCTGTCCTTACTCAATTTCAATTTATCCCCCCCCCTTAGTTTCGTAATCTGAACAAGTGCAGAGCAATCGGGTACGGGACATGATACTGCCAAGGGGGATGTCTTTGTGTGTGCGCGATGCAAGGAGTGTATCGATATCAGGCAACAACTCGGCGTTCTTGTGGGCCTATATGAGAGCTTGAAGGACAGGGTGGATGCCCTTGCAGAAACTAAATTGAGGGGCTCATCAAGCTCTCAGCTGCCCACATCAACGCCAGAGCTTGCACTTGGGCATCGCGTAACACAGAGACAACCCCCAAAACAGAATGCGCTGGTCCCGTAAGAAACTAGTAGTTGTTGGTGACTCTGTTGTCAGGGAAACGGGGAACATGCTTTGTCCAAAAGATAGAGAAATGAATCTCTCAGTCGTTATAGAACACCTGCTAAAGTTGCGATCGGAGATCATTTTTTCAAAGTAGGTAAGGTAAACGACAAATACTGTATATAAACAATCTTTAAATTTAAATTTATTTATTATAAATGTGTCACTTTGTAAAATAATTTTATTAAATTATTACGTTTTTCAATTTATTTATTATAAATGTGTTAATTTTTAAAATTATTTAATTAAATTATTAAGATTTTATATAACATATAATATTTCAAATATAAAAATGATAATAAATTTTTCAATTATTAAAATATTAAATTTAAATAGACATTAACAATTTGTAAACAGTTCTTCTTCAGCCTCATGGAGTACAGTTAGTAGAATCAGGTCCACCACTCAACGGGTTTGAAAACGATCTGAATTCGAGTCCCGACGGGGATGTTAAGAATTTTTATGACCCTTTTTCAAAACGTGGCTGAGTTAGTCGGTCTCAGGAGTTGGCAGCATGGTTTTTTTCTCCCGAAACTCGGATTTTTCATTCAGAAAATCGGCCTCAGAACACGTAATTTACAATATACAATCTCCCTTACTCACGATGTCCTAAAATCCTACTACAAGAACAACACCAAAGCCTTTGTTGTTCTGCTCATGGGAGTAATTGTGCAGTGAGATATTAAGTTTTCTGAGCAGTGCAGACAGGCTACCAGAGCAGCTCAATGGATCTTGTTAATGATAGCAGGGAAAAGGAGTGATTATCCCTTTGTATAAGGCAATGGTCAGGCCACATCTTCGGTACTGCGTACAGGTCTGGAGCCCTCATTTTAGGAAGGATGTAAATTGGTTGAGCGAGTACAGAGAAGGGCAACAAGATTGGTGAGGGGAATGAAGGGATCCTCTTACCAAGAGAGGCTTAAGTTCTGCAAATTGCAGTGGCTGGAGACTAGGCACCTGCGCGGTGACCTGATTGGGTATATAAGGCCTTGAATGGGTTGAGCACGCTGAATTCTGATGGGATCCTTCCACTTGTTCAGATTACGAACCTAAGGGGGCATAAATTGAAAATTAAGAAAAGACAGATGTGGAATAGATGTGCGGGAATTTGCCTTTAGCCAGCGGGTGGTTAATTGCTGGAACAAACTTAAATCTGTCGTTGTGGAAGTTGATAGATTAAATAAATTCAAGGAGGAAGTGGACAAACTTTTAGAGGGAATGGATGTGTGAAAATTTTTTTTAAACTTTTTTTTGGTTGATGCTGCATAAGCTTGCTTTCTTGCATCAAATGCCTCTACTAATGCTAATGTTAAGTTGTTGAATACCAGTGCAACTCGTTGTGTGGGCAAAGTTCTCCTATAATGAGAATAAAGCATTGAATAATAAACAAAATAAAATACGCTAAATTTTAAATGACTTTTACGGGTACCGGATAATGTAAGTAAATAATACTACCTTAAATGTTATATATCCCTTGAGAGTTTCTAAAACAAATTGTAAACATTTATAAAGTTATTAATTTCCATTGTACATATACGAAGATTTATAGGGTGTCTCAAAAATATTGGTACAAACGTTTAGGGGAGGTAGATAACATCTAAATGATTCTGAATCGTATAGGAACCCATAACCGGAAACGTCACGGGAAAGTAGTAGCAGAGGCACAAGAAGCAGAAATTACACGAGACAGTAATTAGTAGCAAACATTTATTTGGCATAACATTAACAATGCAGTACGAGATAGATGCATTTCATGATGTTAAAAGAGATGCTCGAAGGTTCCACCACGAGACGCGATGCATCTCATCAGATGTGTGACACCGACGCAGCATGGATTGGCGGACACGATCGAACACACCTGGAGTTTTTTGACAGTAGCAGCAGCGCAGACGAGTCTCGCCACGAGATCCTTTTCCGCCTGCACAGACGATTCATACACGATAGACTGATGGCCCCCCCACAGGAAGAAATCAAGGCTCGATAAATCAGGTGACCGTGGGGGCCTGGTAACGGGTCCACCACGACAAATCCATCAAAGCCCAGAACGCCTGTTCAAATGGTCACGAACACACCTTCCATAATGGGCAGGCGCCCCGTCATGTCGAAACCAAATGTTGCGTCTCACATTTGCTGGAACATCGTCAAGCAAACCTGGTAGAACTTGTTCAAGAAAGATCCGATATTTAGCGGAGTTCATGCGTGATGGTAACAGGTATGGGCCGACTAAGCAGTCACCGACCATACCTGCCCACACATTTATGCGCCCCCAAGCGGCAGAACGTCGCTTGGGGGCGCACACCGTGTGGGTCCTCCGCTAATCTATACACTAGGTGCATGTCTGCCCAGCTCACAGTTCGTATATCGATGCATGCTCTTCGTGCGGCGACTACTGCTTGAATGAGTAAACCAGAAATTTTCCGTCTCGCGAACTGATGAACAGCGCCGTGTACCGACTTACGGTGACGTTTCCGGTTATGGGTTCACATTTCTTTAGATGTTGCTTACCTCCAATACACGTTTGTACCAATATTATTGAGACACTCTGTTGTGTCAGTCTCCGAACTTTTTTATCACACTCAGTATTTTGAAAACAGTTAAACCGTAGTTTATCAGAAAATAAAGAAATTTTAACAAACTAACTTAAAATATAAAGAGATTTTATCTCGTGACGTTGCTAAACAAAAGCAAGTTCAGCTTTAGTAGTTTTAAGTTAATTTTCTTCTATTAAAATATTTAAACTTTTATAAAAGAAACATATTTGTGTGTAGTTGATGTATTGTGGTTTCTTCACAAACTCGGATAATCGACGTTTCGGATAAGTGAAGTCCCGCTGTAATTTTTTATTTATGATTATCGATATATTGAAGTGTTGGCAAGATCGCCGTACTGCACACTCCGAGTGGAAAAGACGTGGGTTCGAATCCCGTCGATTATTTTTATGGGCCTTTTTCACAACAGGGCTGAGTTAGTTGGTCTCGGGCGAGGGTGGAATGGTTTTTTCTCCCTGAAATTCGGGGTTTACCGTCTAGAGGAATGTGGCCTTACTTGCCGATGCTCATAAAACCAATAACAACAGAATTCTCCAACACAACTACGTGCGAACGACCTACGATACGTAATATTGTCGTAAAAGGAAGCAGTTATGTAGATCAGTTGGCACGGGTTCGTGATCCTGGTTGCTTTGCATTTTCATTTGCATTTGCGTTTATAATGATTTTTCTCTGCGCCCTCTGTGAGCTGCTGGTGCTCCAGTTAGAAGAGGGGTTGACAATCGACGTTGAAGGTTTTGTTGTTGGGAAAAAAATAAGAGAATAACCCTCACATTATAATTTTGTGTGTGTGTATATATATATATATATATACATTTTTTTTTGTCAATAAAAATATATTTATTGTAAATATTGTCTCTCCTTTTTTTCTTTGATACTAGAAAAAATAATTTTTAATTTTCCCATTGATCAATAATCTTAAACTTTGGGAAGTTACTTTCAGAAATGTAAAAGGGCGTTAAATTTCAAATATATAGAGTAAAATTGAAGTTGCACATTTGACCAATAGATGGAGCCATCGTTTTATGTTTTTTTTTATTTTTGCTTTTTTTTTCAAATCGTACCTCAATTATTTGGTGTCTGCCGGGGTGGTTTTTCCTCGCGGAAAGTCAGGTAGTTCTTCCATTACAAGTTGGTGACGCCCCTAAATTCTAAAAGTTCAGTATCGAGGAAGTTTGAACTACAACACGTAGACCAGTTTTCACGCAATTTAAATATTCTCTTGGGATGCGCAGTTGGTAGGAGCGCATCCTCCCGACACCGGTTAAAAAAGACCTGAGTTCGAGTCCCATCGATGAAGGCATGAATTTTTATGGGCCTTTTTTCCAACATGGCCGAGTTGGAAACCATGCTGCCAACTCCTGAGACCGACTAACTCAGCCACGTTTTGAAAAAGGTTTCATGTCCTCGACGGGACTCGAATTCAGGTATTTTTCAAGCTCGTTGAGAGGTGGACGCTTTTCTACTAACTGTACTCCATGAGGGCTAACAAAGGCTGAAGAAGAACTCTTTACAATTAGTTAATGTATATTTAAATTTAATATTTTAATAATTGAAAAATATATTATTATTTTTATATTTGAAAAATTATATGTTATCTAAAAACTTAATAATTTAATTAACTAATTTTAAAAATTAACACATTTATAATAAATAAATTTAAAAAACTTAATAATTTAATTAAATAAGTTTACGAAGTAACACATTTATAATAAACAAATTTAAATTTAAAGATTATTTATATACAGTATTTTAAAAATTTATATTTAATGAATCAGATGATACCGTATTTAGTGATTTAAAACATAAAGCGGCTATGGAACTTTGCGTCTTTCATTCGGTACACGAATAAATTATTCAATCGGACTAATTCAGCCAAGTTGTGAAAAAGCCCTTAAAAATTCCTCTTCTTTGACGGTATTCGAACTGAAATCTTTTCCAACCGGTGTGAGGAGGACAAGTGATTTTTACCAACTGTGCTTCCCACGAGGGCATTTGGATGGCACCTGACCTTGTCGTTTATATCCGTTACATACATTTATCTGTAAAATGCGTGTTCACGGGCCGATTTATTACGAAAAAATCGGCCAATGAACACCCATCTCTCAGAAAGAGTGGTAGATGGCGATGTAACGTGCAGATTACGCGGCCACAGAGGACTTTTATAATGGAATAATGGACAGCGAAACAAACATTTTTGTCGAGATAATCCAAACTCCTAATAATCACCATAATGGAAAGCTCAAATGTGACAAAACATAAATGTAATTATAAGCAAATTGTATTCATATTTATAAAAGCACAGTCAGTCCTCGTATAGAACGATAGTTGTGTTCCTAGAAACCCTCGTGCAATATAAACAACAGGCCTTAAGGGAAAACCAGGGTTAGGTGCCGACCACCCAAGACACATTTCTAACCAAAACAATAAATAATTGTAATAAAATACGTATTTTTTTTGCGATTAACTACGAATAATAAAATATTGCTAATACTTTTGCTTCTATCGGGAGCAAACTTGTTTTTTGTTTGATTTTCTATTCAAAACAGATGACAGCCGTTCGATCTCTTTCAATTCTTTGGGTCTAATTCTATTGGGTTTTATGTGTGTGTATGTGTTTTTTCCCTTTTTAATGTTTTAAAAGCGTACCACAGTTTAATTATATTCGTCCTCTGCGCGATATCTACCCAGTTAATAGAGGCCATGAAATTAAAACCCATTCCTTTGCCTTTTACCTCTCTCTTCATCATCCACCGTACAACTCCGTGATCACTTCCTGCTACTGGTTCGTCTACTGTCAGCCCTGTTTTGTCATCTGATTCATGGGTGATGATGAGGTCTAGGATATTCTTTCGAACTTGGGCTATAAACTACAAATAACAGTCGTAGTTGATTTAAAAATTTTGTTCCCCGTGTCGAGTTTCCTTCCCTTTTACTCCAATCAATTAGAGGCAAATTGAAATCACACATAATAAGATTGGCGATTCCAATTGGTTTCATAATACAAGGAATTTTTTATGGTTAATAACCCATTATGTTGCGTTTTTAATACATAGATGGTGGATCTGTTGGGTCCGATATTTGTAAAGTCAAGTCACCAGTTTTTTCAGCGTTTGAATCTGGATCAATTTGAGCTGTTTCTAAAAATTTCACAAAAATTTCAAACACCGATAATGCAATATTATTTGAAAAATATATCATATTTTATTAGAAGCTATAAACAAAAATCTATAATATGAACCTCTTTGGTATATGACGTATTTTTTAAATGTCAATGCCTCCCCCAACCAAAATGCACGAAATATCCTTACATCAAAGTTTTGGTAGCTACTAGAAGTTGCACACTGACACCATAAATATAAATTTAATGTTTTGGGGTTTTAGGAGCAGTTGCGACGAAAACCCAGGTTTTTCTGGGAGGAAAAACCAATTTACCTGCGATCGACTAACTCAGCCACGTTGGGAAAAAGGCCCATAAAAATTCTTTCCCTCATCGATGCCACTCGAGCTCAGGTCTTTTCCAACCGGTGTGGGGAGAACGGCGATAAAAGGTTATTCCTCAGATTGGGCTGGTGTAAGAAGAGGGGTTCCCCAAGGATCAGTATTACGACCACTGTTGTTTTCGATTTTCATAAACTGCATCGATGAAGGGATAGAGGGCGTGATGTTTAAATTGCAGATGATGTAAAGATCGGTAGAGTAGTTAATGATCGCTGCCAAGTAGAGCTGCTTCGGTGTGACCTGGCACTTTTCTAGCCAGGTGTGCATGAGCAGCAGTGCATGTGGACATGTGGACATGTGTTTTGTAAAGGGCGGCACCTAGAACATCTGTTCAACTCCGCCTCGTATCTCTGTGAAGAACAGTACCACTACAAATGGGCCAGATGTGTGTGACGTAGGTTTGTGTGTATTATGTGTGTGTTCTGTTGTTGTGTCTGGCCACTTGGCTACCCAGAAGCATCAATCACCTGGAGAGATGATTCTGGGTACTCGTCCACACCACGGGAAGGTGGGCCAGTCCCAGTAATGCACGTACTGTCTCAAAAGAGACACTGACCCACATGATGTTGCCAGCAGGTAGGTCAGGATCCTCTGGGGGCCCATTCCAGAGGGGCAGACAAAAAGAAAGAAAAAAAAAAAAAAAAAAACACCCGTGGTGTTGGTAATGGGGAAAAAAAAAAAAAAATAAAAAAAATAAATAAAAATAAATAAAAAAAAAATAAATAAATAAGAATAAAAAAATAAAAAAAAAAAAATAAATAAATAAATAATTAATTAAATAAAAATAAAAAAGAAAAGAAAAGAAAAGAAAAGAAAAAATATATATAAAAAAAATAAATAAATAAAAATAATTAAATAAAAAAAAATAAAAAGAAAAATAATAATAAAAAAATATATATATATATATATATATATATATATATATATATAAAATAAAAGTAATGTGGAGTGGCTGACTCCAAACAGAATGCAAGGAGGAGCAGGAGAGAAAAAAAAAAAAAAAAACACCATTGTCTATTCCACTTCAGGCCCAATGCCAGGGGTGTTGACCACTCTATATGATCTCCTCCTTCGAGAAAAGACTTCCATAGCAAAGTTGTGAAGAGCAAATGAACGTTCAGGGGTTTGGAGTAACTGGTCTAATTGGTTTTCCGATATTGGGATGGTGGTCACTAAATCTTGTCTCAAGTCTTCGTACAGAATACAGTCAAAAAGTAGGTGCTTCCAGTTTTCCTTGGCTCCACAGTAACACAGGTCAGTCGTGCAGAGGCCTAGTTGGTGCAGTTTTTCATTAAGTGAGCCGTGTCCAGTAACTAGGAAGGAAGTCTCCATGGTGAGGGAAAGCCAGGATTGAACCAAATTAGAGGATGTAAAGGTTACATCAGGAAGGAATCTTCTAGTAACCACTCCAACCTGGGATGTATCCCATCGGGTCTGCCAGATGTTCACTAACTCGTTGTAGCATCTGGCTTTCTCAGCTTTTGGGTCAGTGTCAAGATCAAGCTCGATGTCAAGGAACTTAGTGGGGATGCTGTTTTTGATTCTAAATACTAGTCCTCTGTAAGCAGCATACAAATCCAGAGGAAGAGTTCCAGCTATGACTTGGATGGCTGCTGTAGAAACTGTTCTGCAAACTCTCAGGGTAGCCAGTAGCATTGTACGTTGGATGGAACTCAATTTGTTTCTCATCTGGACCAAGCCAACTCGGTGAAACCAGGCACCGGCTGCATATGTGACGATTGGAAGGAAGACTGCTTTATAGTACAAACGAAGTGTCCTCTTGGAAAGGCCCCAGTCATTCCTGTAAATACGAATAATGGAGCCAGAGAGCTTCTTGACTTTTGATCTGAGACGGGTGAGGTGTGGCAGGAAGCTCAGTTTGTGATCAATTACCACTCCAAGAATGGTAGCTTCAGTAACTATGGGTAGCCGGATTCCAGAGATTTTAACCTGTGGTGGACGCCTGAGATCTAGCTTGTGCTTAAAGAGCATCATTTTGGTTTTACTTGGGTTAATGCGGAGTTTGTTCAATGCTGCCCAGGAGGAGAGATCAGACAGGACCAGATTGGCATTATGTTCAATGGCACTCCTAGATTTTCCAGACACAATGATGGTAAGGTCATCGGCAAAGGCAACAACTTTGGTGTTCTCAAAAGAACGGGAGAGCCAATTCTGTAGAACCATATTCCACACCACAGGCCCCAAAACCGACCCCTGGGGGCATCCCCGAGAGACAGGCCTGAGGACATGTTGATACTTAGATTTTAGGATAACAGTTCTTTCGGAGAAGTAGCTAAGGAAAAGTTTATATAATTGATGGGAACAGGAGGCAGACCGGAGGCGCTCCAAAGCGCTGTCCCACCAGACAGTGTCGAACGCTCCCTCAAAATCGACAAAGATTGCCAGTTCAAACTTAGCTTCGGAGTTTTCGATATGTAATACCAGGTCAAAAAGGGCCTCTTCCGAGGAGCGTCCTGGTGTGAAGCCATATTGATGTGGAGAGATTAGATTTTTCGCCTGGAAAAGCGCCGAGACTCTTAGGGCCATAAGACGCTCGAGAATTTTCCCGAGATTTGCCAAGAGTGCAATGGGACGGAAGGAGCGAGGATCTGAAGGTGGCTTGTGTGGTTTCTTTATCAGGCGCAGAAGAGCAGTTTTCCAGTCCTTGGGAAAGATACCTCCCTGGAGGCATTTATTGTACAACAGGAGGAGGTACAGCGGCCTTAGTTTAAAAAGACGAAAGATGAAGGTATACTCTATCTGGTCTAGGCCAGGGCATTTGTTTGGGTTTATTTTCTGTAATACTGCATTCAGCTCTTCCAGGGTGAAAGGATCCGTTGTGCTTTCTGTGGCGTAGTTTCGATTTGCTCTTCTAATTGCTGTATGCTCTGGGAGATCCTCAGCAACATCGTCTGGAGGAAACAACCTGTCAAGGATTAGGTTGGCTGAATCAAGCCAGTTGGAGGTTTCCTGGGAGTTAGCCTGTACAGTGTTAAAAATTTCAGGGGTGAAGGATTTATCTCTTGTTATTTTATACACTAAACCCCAGGCGTTGGAATTTCCAGTTTCCTTAACAAAGCTCACCCAGGTTGCTTTTTTCCTGGCTGCTATGGCTTTAGTATAGTCGTTTTTCTTTTGGATGTAGTCACTGTAGAGCCGTTCGACTTCTGGGGGTGCCCAGTCCCAGTGCCGCTGGTAGTAACGTCGTGCTCGCATTGCCAGTCTCCGAAGTCTAGTGAGATCATTGGTCCACCAACTGGAGACAATAGGTCGGAATATTTTCTTTTTGGCGGATTTATAGGATGCTTTGAGGATTGCTTGCTGGAGAGCAGTTACCAGTTCATTGGCTTGCATGGATTCATTTGGATTTGGCTCACTTTCAGGGAAGTCTCCTTTAATAGAACGTTCAAAGGATTGCCAGTCGACATTTCTGGTGGAGAACCTCACAAGTGCAGGCAGTCTTATCTGGTTGTCTTTTTTCAGTGGGGTTAAGTTTATGAGGAAAAGTATGACTCTATGGTCGCTGAGGGTCCAGTCTGGGATAACCTTCCAGTCAGAGACCAGGGGGTCAATGTCCCTAGTGGAGATGGTGACATCAATGTTTGATTCTCCTGTAGAGCTGCTGTATGTGGTGTAGGGACTGGGTTGATTGTGTATTGTTAGGTTTCTATTCAGGACAAGGTCTTCCAGAAGTAATCCACGGGCATCAGCAGTAGGGCAAAACCAGAACTCAGACTTGGCATTAACATCGGAGGCAACTAGGAGAGATTTTGAGCCGAGGAAGTCAAGAGCATATTCCAAGAAGTTAAGTGAGTTGTTAAAATCAGCAGAAGGGGGACAATACAGGGACAGCAGGTAGAATGACTGTGTGGCATATGTGATCTGCACACAAGTGGCAAGCTGATTGCAGAGGCCATGTATTACGAGGACATCCAGATCCTTGTTTAGAACGACGATGCAAGTCTTTGGGTCCTCCAAGATAGGCTGGATTACTCGAGTGTGCATTGAGAAGCCGGTGATTTTGGATGTGTGGTTGGAATGGTTTTTAGCAGCATAAGGCTCCTGGATTGCGATCACATCCACTGCATGCAACTCAGCAGCCAGACGAATCTCATCAGCAACGGCACGAGACCTGTGCCCATTGATTTGCATGACTTTGAGGCATTGGTGGCTGGGTGCGTCCATGGCAACTGTATCCATTGGAGGAAAGGGGGTATTCCGGGGTGACCGTCCTCTAGTTCTTGTAGGAATGGGATTGGGGCTATTCATCAGCGGTCCTTAGCCGTACGAGTTCTAGAGCCTTCTGATATTCCGGGCATGCTGTATCCCGGACTGAGTGGTTATGGGGGAGGCGGCGCCTCTTGCAATTTACACAGCTGGGCTCTTCCTCATGATGCGGACACTCCACATGCACATGACCACTTCGGGCACAGTGACCACAAGATGGGGAATTATGGGTACAGCTCTGGGAGGTATGCCCATAGCCAAGGCAGAGGAAGCATTTTGTAACTATTGTGAACTGGCGGAATCTGTGTGCTTGGCAGTCTAAATAAATTCTATCTGAAGAGAGAATGTGCTTAAAGATTCGTGGACTGAAGCTGATTACTCTATGTTCAGTAGCACTAGACTTAGATTTGGTGTTGAATCTAAAGGTAGTCTCTGTCTTCACTTCATTCCATGTAAACCCATAGTCTACTAGGTTCTTATGGAACAGATCTTCTAGCACCTCTTCGTTTGTCAGTTCCTTAGGTATGTCATACACTATGATGGATGGATTGGATAGTTTTGGTGGAGCTATGGCGACTCCAGCTGTGGACAGAGAGCAACTGGCTGAAATGGACCTCAGGTCCTCTTGGGTAGCTGTCTCCAGCAGCACTCCTTTATTTCTGATTGGCCGGAGAGACTTTATCTTTAGGTTCTTATATTCCGTTCTGATGGTGTTCTGTATCAACTCTTTCACCTCACTGCTTGTTTTTAATTCCGAGTTTTCGCTTGCTCGTAGAAGAAGGAGATGCTGTTGTCTCTTCTCTGCAGGCTGGGGCTGTAGGGTCCTCACTTTGACTTGGGTGGAAGAACTAGGTATGCCAGATTTGGCAGCTCCAGCGTAGGATGTGGTTCCAATGGGAAGTCCAGAGGTGGTGGTATCCTTAGCAGCTACACATTCATGGTCGATAGAGGCTGGAAGTTTAGTAAAGGTGTTTATCACTTTCTCCAGCAGTGAGGTTTTTGTTCTGAGCTCATCATTTGTTGCTTTTAGCCTTTCATTGTCTATTAGCAGCTCAGTTGTTATGGACTGCAGGCTGGACCAAAGTTCCTGGATGTGGTTCCCAGCTACTTTCGTAAATCTATTTGAGTCGTTGTTTAGGAATGCAATTAGATGTCCGTGGAGCAATGAGATTGTTTGGTGTAGGGACACTGGCCCAATCATGGGTCCCCTGTCAATTTCAGTGCTGGGTGGGGGAATTCCCAATCTCGTAGAGGGTTTTAGTCCAGCTGCAATGGCATTTGCAAGGGCTGTTGGAGTTTGAACTTGGGTGGTGCTTTTGGCTGGCAGTTGAGGAGCAGGAGCTATGAGAAGAGCAGGGGCTGCAGATGCAGCAGCTGTGGCAGATGGAGAAACTGCAGTAGGAACAGTGGCAATGGCTGATGCTGAGGCCATGGCCTCTTTTGATACCGAATCACGAGGGGGCGTATCAACTGGACCTTGATCAATCACCAAAGGTTTGACATGCCCTTCATCCTGTACTGGGTGTTCTGCGCAAAGTGTGGCACAGGCCATCTTTGCTTCCTTGCACTTCTTGTTACCTTTCTTTTTCTTTTTCTTTAGTGACAGATAGCCACTCTTCAGTGTGTTCTTAAGAGCAGTGGTCTGTGGAGGGGGGCATCCTGGATCGGGTTCCTCCTCATTTGGGGAACTGGAGCTTTCTCTTGCATTCATTTAAAACAGTTATCACGTCTCAGTTTGAAAATAAGGAGTATGTAGCCAAAAGATTAGCAATCAATGGTATATTTGGGCTGTTATACTTTAGTCCTACCAAAATCTACCAATTTTCCAATAGGTCCTATTGAAACCGCCAGGGGCGTAGCGAATTTGCATATTCAAATTAATGTTCAGGGCCATAATTAATCTAAATTAGCATAATTTAGCACACAGCACAGTTAGTTTACTATGTAAAATAGTTCAGCAAGCAATCAAATTAATAAATGTTAATCACTACTAGAGTATGGGAAATTGTTCCCGAAAAATGCATTGGAAACAAGGCCGCTGCGATTGACAGAATAAACTGTTGTGTTCCGTTAATAATCGCCTTCAGATCGGAAGGTCACCACAACCCCAAGTAAGGCTATTAGCAGGGAGGTAGGTTGACACTCTTAATGCCTGCAAAAATAGGAATGTTTGACCTTGTGTTTTCCTGCCGTTGACTATAAAGTCTTTGTATCTGGGAACTTTGACCTTGTGTCACACTGCAGCCGACAGAGTATCTTAACACATATACATATCATATAGGAAAATTTCAAAATAAAAGGTTACCTGATGACAATCTGCATAATATAAGTTGAAGGACGAGAAGAACATCCAATAAAGCATCTATTAGTATAAGTTTAGATTTGATAAACGGGAAGAAACTATTTAAATTTTTAAAAAGTTGAAGAGCATACAAATCACTTGTCTACACACTACACGCGCACATAAGGTGCATAGCACATTCTTCTTGATTAGACCAGGGTTCGAGCCCGTGATCACCAAATACGGAGGATACCGAAAGGTGAGAGAATGACCACCGCATATCCCCCGGGGCAATATGGCTTTAGTTGCTAATGCTCCTAAAAACCAAATAACAAACAAACAACAGAGTGACCTAGGTAGGCTTCAGGAATGGTCAGAAAAATGGCAGCTATGCTTTAATCCAACAAAGTGTAAGGTATTACACCTGGGAAACAGTAATCCCAAAATAACTTATTCACTTAGTGGAGTTAAACTAAATTCGGTAGTGCAGGAAAGGGACTTGGGTGTTACGATACGGTCAGAGTCGAAGTTGTCTGAGCATTGTAGACAGGTTGCAAGGAAGGCCCATGGTGTCCTTTCGATGATCTATCGAAAAATTGCTAGTAGAGATAAAGACGTCATAATCCCATCATACAGGGTGTCACAAAAATATTGGTACAATCGTTTAGGGGAGGTAGGTAACATCTAAAGGAATGTGAATCGCATAGGAACCCATAACCGGAAACGTCACCGTAAGTCGGTAGACGGCGCTGTTCATCAGTTCGCGAGAGGTGAGGGAAAATTTCTGGTTTACTCATTGAAGCAGTAGTCGCCGCACGAAGAGCATGCATCGGTATACGAACTGTGAGCTGGCAGACATGCACCTAGTGTATGGATTAGGAGAGGGCAAGGGACGAGCCGCTCAACGAATTTACGGAGAACGCTTCCCAGACCGACATGTAACGGACCACCGTTTGTTTGCGCGTGTGCATCAAAATTTGTGCAATTATGGGTCATTTAGAGGTAACACGAGCAGGGCGGGCAGGCCATGGAAGAAAGTGTGTTGAATGCCGTCCAGAATAATCCTACCAGCACACGTGCCGTTGCTTCTGCCTTTGGAGTGTCTCGTTGCAGTGTACAGTGTGTCTGCCACCACGATTCTTTACACCCCTTTCATCTCCCAAGGATTCAGTTACTGCTCCTCCACGATCATCCTGCACGTGTGGCTTTTGCGCAGTGGTGTCTCCAAGAAAGTGTTCAACAAGATTTGAATTTTCCAGCCTAAGTTTTTTCACAGATGAGGCTTATTTCATTCGGGAAGGGTTATTCAATCAGCAAAATGCTCATGTGTAGGTTCACGACAACTCACACGGTGTGCGCCCCCTTGCGGCACAACGTCGCTTCGCAATAAATATGTGGGCAGATTTGGTCGGTGACTGCTTAGTCGGCCCATACCATCCCGCATGAATCCCTCTAAATATCGGATCTTTCTTGAACAAGTTCTACCAGGGTTACGTGACGATGTTCCAGCAAATGTGAGACGCAATATTTGGTTTCAACATGACGGGACGCCCATTATGGAAGGTGTGTTCGTGATCATTTGAACAGGCGTTTTGGGCGTCGGTGGATTGGCCGTGGTGGACCCGTTGCTAGGCCTGGCCCCCACGGTCACCTGATTTATCGAGCATTGATTTCATTCTGTGGCGGGGGCCCTCAAATCTATTGTGTAGGAGCAAAGTGTAAAGTGTATTGATGTCTAACGGCACCAGGAGTTTCCCCCATCTCAGCGTTGCGTTCATTGTGGGTGTAACAGTTCACTTGGAAGGCCACAGATTTAAAAGTGTATGGATTTTGTATATGTGTACTGTTGTGTATCGTTGTTCATCTGGCCGTTTAGCCGCTGGACCCCTACTGAGGCCCAACGTTGTCCAAACTTGGCCTCGTGGAGGCAGACCAAGTACACAGAATGAAATTTTACTCTGGCAGGTCCTGCCACCTTGTTTCCTGAGATTTCAGTGACTAGGGCCTTAAAAAAAAAAAAAAAAACACTCAGTAGGGGTGAGCGCTGGAATTAGGAAAGCCAATTGAGGTTTAATTTGGACGAAGTTAAGTTTTTGCAGTTTGTATGGGATACGCTGGCGTATTAGGCAGAAGAGGGGAGGGAGACTGAAGGCTAGGGGGAAAAGATAGAAGTATGGGGACGATAGAGAAGGCGACCCCAGGATTTTCAGTGAGGCAGGTCCAAGTCCCGGCCAGGAGAAGAATAAGGGTTGGCAGGGGTGGAGGGGACACAAGACTGTCTCCTCCTCCCCAGCAGGCGAAAGGGAGTAAAGGTACCAGGCAAGGGAGCCCGGTACAGATCGCCATCAGGCATTGACAGTTGTGAGCACGTGGGGGTCCAAGTGATCTGAACCGGATCTTCTTTGGTGATCTTTTTCAACGTAGGAGTCAAATCCCAGTCGCAAGGTCATCAGCAGCCTCGTCCTATGGTTGGTCATGTAACCTGTTCAGGTCGCGTATTGTGCATGTTATGAGGATGCAGCCTCGGGTTCTGGTGATATCATTTTCTTAGTTCGTGCGATGGCCATTTGGTTTAGTCATCCAGCTAGTGGTCGAGTGCGAATAATTTGTATCCAGTTCATGTCAAGTCCTGTGTCATTTGTCTTTGGTTCAGATGACAACCAGGAAGACTGACAACCAGTCTTCCTGGTTGTCAGTTCCCTCCTGAAGAAGGCTAAATGATGGTCACGTTCGTGGTTGTGGGTTATTTGGTACAGTTTTCTCGTGAATTCCGGTTTTCTCCAGTCCTAGTTTTGGGATTCATCATCAGCTTCCCGGTGTTGTGCATGGTGGTTTGCTTCAAGTGCTCGCCTTCTAGCAAGGAGTTTCTGTGCAAAAATGGTAAGGGCTTTGTATTCTTGTTCCGAGTCGAGAAGATGCTGTTCCATGTTCTGCGGTAAGAAGGTGATGGCGTGCATCGCAGGTCCTCATAGTGGTTGCAGTCATACATGAGATGTTGCCATGTCTCCTGGCGGCCACACATCTCTCGTGTATCGGTGGCCGCCAATCTATCGTGTATGAATCACCTGTGGAGACAGAAATGGATCTCGTGGCGAGACTCATCTGCGCTGATGTTACTCTCAAAGAAACTCCAGTTGTAACATCATGAAATGCATCCATCTCGTACTCCATTGTTAATATTGCGTCAAATAAACGTTTGAACCAATCTTTTTGACACAACCTATATATCTTCGTATAGGTACAATGGAAATTAATAACTTTATAAATGTTTAGAATTAGTTTTAAAAACATAGATGAGATAAATAACATTTTAGGAAGTATTATTTACTTCTAAAATCGAGTACCAATAAAACTCATTTAATAATTGGCATATTTGTATTTTGTTTATTATACAATCCTTTATGCTCATAACAGGAAAACTTTGCCCACACAACGAGTTGCACGGGTATTGAACAACTTAACATTAGCTTTAGTAGAGGGATTTGATACAAGAAAGCAAGCTTATGCAGCATCAGCCAAAAAAAAAAAAAAAAAAAAATTTCGCACATCCATCCCCTCGAAAAGTGTGTCCACTTCCTCCTTGAATTTATTTAACCTATCAACTTCCACAACAGCAGATGGAAGTTTATTCCACCAATCAACTACCCGCTGGCTAAAGGCAAATTTCCACACATCTATTCTACAACTGTGTTTATGTCCTGAGTTTGTAATCTTTTATTAAAAATTATTAAAAACTTAATAATTTAATGTAATATTTTTAAAAATCAACACATTTATAATAAATAAATTTAAAAACTTAATAATTTAATTAAATAATTTTTTGGATCTAGAAATCCGAACAATTAATGGAAGTTTTGGAAGTAGTTCAATACCAGTGTAACTCGTTATTAGCATAATAAATTGTAGTTAACAAAATACAAGTGTCAAAATTTTAGATGAGTTTGAAAGGTACTGGTTAATGGAAGTAAACAATACTTCCTAAATGTTATTTATCTTTTGAATGTTCCTAAAACTAATTTTAAAAGTTTATTACATTATTATTTTCCATTGTACATATACGAAGATATTCAGGGTGTCTCTAGAATATTGGTACAAACGTTTAGGGGAGGTAGGGGAGGTCGGTAACATCTAAAGGAATGTGACTCGCATAGAAACCCATAACCTACTACTTTCCCGTGTCGTTTCCGGTTATGTGTTCCTCGTGGATAAACATTGAAATCGCACTTGGGTTCAATTAGAAGTCATACTACGTTTTGGAGCTGATTTTTGGTGATTATTCACTGAATGACGCATTCTATCCGATCCCGTTGATAAACGAGTCATTAATGGGGTCCATCCGTGCTTCTTTTGAACATTTACCTGTAAAGAAAAAAAGGTAGAATATATAAAATAGTTCCGACAACGGTTAAACAATTAATTTCAAATAAAAAACAGGTTGAAACATCTCAATAAATTAGAAAATTTGAACTTACCTGTGCACACTTGGATATCAACAGAAATGCCACTGTGAAAGAAGGACAGAGAGAACTGGTAATATAAAACAGAGGGGTGTTTCAGCAAATGTCTCATCTGTTAACATCAGCTCCACTATGCATTAAGTGAGTTGTAGCATCAATATTGTGCCATAAACACGCAATTATCAAAGGATTATGACCAGCTACATCCTGTGAATCAATATCGCTGCTTCCAGATAAAAGCAGTGCCTCTGTAATATCTGAAAGAGAAACAACGATTTTGTTTGGGTCGAGGGTTTTTGCTGTACACACAAATTACTATTTATAATGAAACAGTTTAACTTAGATAACCGATTGTAGATTCGATATCAACGTCGTTCCTGATTTTATAACTTTTAAAAGAAATATTTCCAAGTGACGGAAGAAGACCCGTGCATTTGGGGAAGATCCATTATAACTTCGAATACGGTGAGAGTGGGCTGAAACAGGACACAGAATTCCTGAGTGCTGAAATAGTTCCTTAAAAATTCCCTCTTCAATCAGTCTTCTACTCTGACAGATGCATTGGTCAGATTACTACAGGCTATTTAGCAGATATTGACGAAGACCCATCCACAAAATATTCGAACGATTATTGGGCCAAAATTACTTCTGAACTGACGAGCTCTGTAGATGGAATTTGTACGGTGAAGGTAAAAATATTGTAAATTATAGAATTTTTATACATTTTAAATATTAATTTATTATTGGTGTTACTTAAATCTAACGGAACTAACACTACGTGTGGCGGTCAGCAAAAAAATAGACTTCCAATTTCAGGAATATTTGAGAATGTTCCAGTAGGGTGCAGAGACTCCTGAATGTGATAGAACATTGTAGAAGAATCCTGAATTGGCAGCACGTTGTAGATGATCCTAGGATATTCTGGAGAGTGGGAGTATCGTTTCAATATCACAGAAGACTACAAATGAGTGCAGAGTGTTTTTCAATAAAATAAAATGCCGAGAAAGGTTTGTAACATCGGTCATTCACAAATAGTAGTTTATTCCAAGTTTTGAATGTTTCCGGACAAACGTGGCAAGAAATAAGAAACTGACGATTGCCAGAAACCAGGAGTTTCGTTTAAACAAGTACAAACTGCAATTGTACGATTCGAAGGAGAAATGGCAGACCACGATCAGGTCGACTGCACGTAACAAAGGAAGCGCAAGAAAAGAGCAGAACACTGATTTTTAAGCGCAATCGATCACTTACTGCATCTGAAATTCTGGCTGAGTTTCTTCTGAACACAGAAACTCCAATGTCTTCATGTACAGGAAAACTTCGTCTTAAACAAGTAGGACTTCGTGGTCCAGTAGCTGAATGAAAGTCCATATTAAAAGCGGAAAAATCGAAAGAAATAGTTCTCTTGGATAAAGGTCCATCAACATTGAACAGTTGAGCGGAAAAACGTACTGTGGACGGTTGAAAAGAAATTTGAAGGTTTTGGATCCAAACTCAACAGTTTATGTGAGATGATCAAGTGGATAAAACTTTTTTCCCAAATTATTTAGTGCCTACAGTCAAACCTGGTAGTGGTGGTTCCATCATGATTTCGGGTTACTTCTGTTTTTCTGTATTGGGTGACATCGTCAGAATTGTAGGATGTTTAAGAAAAGGATATAAATATATTCTTGAACATTATGCAATATCCTCTTGACTTCCACTTTGTGGAAGAAACTTTACATTACAAAAAGGCAGTGATCCACCAGGTGTGTTGGACCGTGTCAGCCAATCCATGGTGTGTCGGTGTCACGCATCCATCTCGTCTCATGGTGGAACCTTCGAGCATCTGTTGTAACATCATTCGAGCATTCATCTCGTACTCAATTGTTAATACGTATTATGTCAAATAAATGTGAAATAAATGTTTGCCACTAATTACTGTCTCGTGTAATTTCTGTTTCTTGTGCCTCTGCTACTACTTTCCCATGACGTTCCCAGTTATGGGTTCATCCTTTATATGTTACCTGCCTCCTCTAAACGTTTCAACCAATATTTTTTTTTTTGCCGACCGGGCTAGCCGGGTGGGTAAAGTGCCTGCCTGGCAACCCAAAGGTCGCGGTTTGGAATCCTGCCTCAGGCTTGGATCAAAGTATTGCAAAAACCTTGGGAGGTTCATTATGGCCACAGAAGCCGATGCGCCACCAACTGACAAAAAAAAAAAATAATAATAAAATAAAATAATATTTTTGAGACACACTGTATATCTTCGTATATGTAAAATGGAAATTAATAATTTAATGAACTTTTAAAATTAGTTTAAAAGGACAACTGATCTTTCAACAACTGATTTTTTTAAGGACAACTGATCTTTCTTTACAAGCAGTTTGTTAAATTTAAAATGAATCAGACAAAGAGATCGTACAGGTTTATTCGGGGAGATTAATTCAACCACTGAAAAAACATCACAGAGACAGGGGATGGGTGAAGAATAAGATGGGGTTGGATTTGCATCAATTCATCCCTAACAAAGAGCCAAACTTCGTCATCTCTCCCTGCGCCAAAGATCAAAAACGCCACTAACATAACGAAGAAAACTTTAGCGAATAAAGCCAAGAAGGTAGTTAAGAAAAAGGTTATAAAAAAGAAGGTAACCACAGGAAAAAAAGCTAAGAAAACTAAAGCGGGAAAGAAAAATATAAAAAAGAAATCAGTTAAGAAAGGAAGAAACCCGCAAAGAAACGCAGAAAATAGATAATTACTTTGTAAGGAAAGTTTCCGGAATTCTGTTCGTTATATATGCGCTGTTTTCTCTAATTTCTTAGACTTTTGGCCAAGCTTGAAATCAAGAATAATCAAGAGTAAATTAAAATAATGTTTTTGTTTCAAATTTTTTTTTCACATATGTGTATTTTCATATGTTATTTTTCATACGTGTGTTTACATATGTGCATATTTCATATGCACATATGAAAATATTTGTAATATTTGTAATATTTATTATTTGTAATATTTGTAATATTTATTATTTGTAAAATTATTTGTAATATTTGTAAAATAATAAGAGGAGTTTAGCTCGATGTAGTACGTAGAACACTTCCGTATGATACACTCCAGAAATTAAAACGAAAAAATCGACAACTTACCGTTATATTAGAGTAAAATATAAATAATAAATAATTAAAAACCAATTTAACGCAATATAAATCAATTTAAAACAATTAAAAATCAATTTAACGCAATTAAAAAGAATCTAACCAAAATTTTCATTCCTGTGAACCGTATGTCGTATACGGTCGAAAAGCATTGTCAGCTTCAGGAAGGAAAATCGGTTTGAATATTTTCGTTAGATTCTTTTTAATTGCGTTAAATTGATACTCGCATCATTATTTATTATTTTTTTCATTTAATATTTAGAGAACAGTTTTCAAATATTTTTAAAATATTCTTTAGACATTGTACAATGGGAGTCATTTTGTTTTACCTAAATCGTGTGTATCAACGGCGCAGGCGCTTTAACTGAAATGAAATCATATCCGTTAGCTTCGAATGAAGTCGGTTAACGAACTTTAAATAAACATTCTAATATACAGAACTACGTATTGGGTGCATTATAATCTTTATTTTTTTTTTTGTAAAAAAATTATCGTGTTAAAAGAAAATCAAAAGACCCTTGCTAAATTTTTCAGGATTCGCTATCGACCACAGAGGTTGGTAGCGAATCCTGAAAAATGTAGTTGATAAGCTAACTTTCACAGCTACAGTTATTAATATATAATGTTGTTGAGGTTGTTGGATCAAATACAAATAAATAAAACAAAGACACACTTAAAAAAAAAAAAAATCCGTCACAGTCTTTTATAATTGAAGCAAAAAGAGATGATATTCACTACGCTTGCAAAATAGTGTCATTATGCAATACTTCCATTAATAGAAAAGATTAAGCTGCCCAGGTCATGTATTTTTGGAACTCGATTGATGATCGAAACCCTCAGAGATGGAGTTAAAAATAAGCAATTCAGGAAATTGCCATTCTAAAAGACCGCTCTTATCTTCAGGACGTTCTCCATGGAATAGAATAAACTGCATGAGAATGAATTGTGTCATTGTGATGTGAAGATGGACAATGTTCTGCTTGATTTCAATGATCATGCCGTATTAGGAGATTTCACATCCTTGGATAAAGCGAAGAGAGGAAAATGTGTGCAACAAATTCCATTGCCAACGTTATATTGTCCACCAGAACTATCAAAGAAAAGACTAATAAATGCAAAATCGTTTGTAACGACTGAAACAGTGACTGTTTTTGCATACACAACAGACTGTGCAGAAGGAAACATGGAAGACGTGGTGGAAAGAATTCTTGAAGTGAATTATTTAAATCGGAGAATTAGATTGATGTATCGTAGATGCATCGTTACATCAACATTTATTACAGAAACCCTTGATTTCCTTTTTATTTATATTTTATTTTATTTAATTTTAATTATTATTATTTAGTTATTTATTTTATTTATTTATTTTTTTTTGTTTTTATCATTGTTTTGTTCGGATTTTTTTTTTTTGGCTGGTGCAGCATAAGCCATAGGCTTATGCTGCACCATGCGGCCGTTACTAATACTAAGAAGCAATCGGACATCATGTTTTTCAAGTAGGTAAGGTAAACGACAAATAGAGTACATAATTAATTACATGGTTAATTACTAGAAGACTACGTATAATTAATTATACGTAGTCTTGTATTTATTGTAACGCTGGTTATTTTTATTTTAATTTATATAAAGAGTCTTTTGTGGGTTACCACTTAATATACCTAAAACCGTGTATATATAAAGTGCTTTAGCATCGTTATACACAGCCATTTCTGAATAAACAGAAAATTATTAAGGTGGCATCGTTTTAGGTTATATCTCATATTGTGAATACCTTCACAACGAGTTGCCATGATATTGCACTACTTCGAATAAGCAACGCTTCACCTAAGGAGAAGACTAATGTTACTTATTCTCAGATAGGTACCGCCACCCAAATTTGTCTCTCTCAGATAGGTACCACCAGTCCAAATTTGTTCGCAGCTTGAGGCACTAGCCCTAAATGCGCCTTAGTCTATATACCTAAAACCGTTATTTCGTTCGAATCTCACAGCCACTGTTTTCGTCTAGAGAGGGGTAGGGAGCTCAAATTTTTAATTGTGTTAACTGGGTAGCTCTAACGTATGATTATTAAAACGCAACACTGTTTCTATTAGATAGCGTAGTATTGACATTTAATTAATTAAATTGGTTGAGCTTATTAATTTAAAACATCATGCCCCAAACTACAGCAGCAAAGCAACGGGCACAAACCGGCAGGAATGCTGTGACTCAGGGAAGAACTGAGGGGGGCAGTTGCCCTCTGAATCAAAGCCTAAAAAATGTGCAACTTGTGAAATGTTTGCCGAACTCTCTGGAACGGAAAATGATATTGCCATGGGGGATGTCTTTGTGTGTGCGCGATGTAAGGAGGGTAGCAGTAGTAGTAGTGTCACGTGATGCAAGAAAGCAAGTGTAACAGCTTATGTAGCATCAGCCAAAAAAAAAAAAAAAATCACACCATTCCCTCCAAATGCCTGTCCAGTTCCTCCTTAAATTTATTCAACCTATCAACTTCCACAACAACAGATGGAAGTTTGTTCCAGCAATTAACCACCCGCTGGCTAAAGGAAAATTTCCGCACATCTATTCTACATCTGTCTTTTCTTAATTTGAATTTATGCCCCCTTAGGTTCATAATCTGAACAAGTGGAAGAATCCCATCAGAATTCAGCGTGCTCAACCCATTCAAGGCCTTATAGACCTCAATCAGATCACCGCGCAGGTGCCTAGTCTCCAGCCACTGCAATTTGCAGAACTTAAGCCTCTTGATAAGAGGATCCCTTCATTCCCCTCACTAATCTTGTTGCCCTTCTCTGTACACGCTCAAGCAAATCTACATCCTTCCTAAAATGAGACCTCCAGACCTGTACGCAGTACTCAAGGCGTGGCCTGACCATTGCCTTACACAGAGGGATAATCACCTCCTTTTCCCTGCTAGCAAAATTCCTACATATCATTGACAAAACCCCATGACCTGCCCTGGCAGCCTGTCTGCATTACTCAGAAAACTTCATATCTGCCTGCACAATTACTCCCAGGTCTTTTTCATTTGCTACCACCTTAAGTGTAGTACCACACAGTTGGTACGTTTCTCTGGGGTTACTTCTACCCATATGCAGTACTTTGCATTTGTCAAGGTTAAACTTCAGTTTGCCACTTCTTAGCCCATCTGCCCAAATTATCCAGATCCTTAATGTTGTTAATGACAGTAATGGCAGTGTGCAGTAGCACACTGCCATTACTGTCATTAACAACCGTGCCAACCTTTGTATCATCTGCAAACTTCGATATACCTGATATACCTTCATCAATATCACTGATAAATATACAAAACAACAGTGGACCCAACACCAAACTCTGTGGGACTCCACCAATAACATTAGTCCAAGAAGAGCAGCACCCATTGATTACCACCCTCTGTCTTCTCCCACTTAACCATCCTTTTATCTATTGTAGCAACTTGCCCTTAATACCATTCTGCTCCAATTTGTACAATAGTCTTCCATGCGCAACAGTGTCAAAAGCTTTCCTGAAATCCAAATATATGATATCAAAATTATTTTTTGCATCCAGTTCCTTTGTAACCACATCATAATATCCTATCAAATTTGTCAGACAAGACTTTCTCTTAACAAATCCATGCTGTGTCTGAATTATTGCTGCAGTCTTGTCTAGATGATCCTGCATCTTTAACCAGTGACTCCATTTATTTTTCCAGTAACAGAAGTTAAACTAACTGGTCTGTAATTACTCGTGTGACCTTTCGATCCCCCTTTGTGAATTGGGGATACATTTGCACATCTCCAGTCCGTGGGAACCTCCCCTGAGTCCAAGGATGCTCTCGTAATTATGGCTAAGGGTTTGCTTAGTTGCTTTGCCGCCTCCTTTAATATAACTGGATAGATCCTATCCACCTCAGGTGCTTTTCTTACGTTTAACTTCAACAATTTCTCCTCCACTTTGCTCTCAATTATTACAAAATCATTAAGCACCCTGTTACAGTTTGTTAAAGTCTGGCATTTTTCTCCCTTAATAACTCCTCTTGTGTGAATATAGATGTAAAATACTCATTCAGATTACCAGCTATCTGAGCAGGATCATCAACAGTCGAACCATCGATGTCAAGTGGACTAATCAGATTCATCCCCTTCCTTTTAGAGTTTATATAAGTAAAGAATTCCTTGCTGTTTTTCTTAGCATCTTTTGCCAAGGATTTCTCGTAATCTGCCTTCGCCTGCCGAACCTCCTTTGTCACCTGATTACAGACTAGCTTATATCTGCCATAGGCTTCTGAGTCTGTTGATAATTTATATGCATCCCATGCATTTTTCTTCTCTCTCACGTGTCTCATTAGTTCATTTGACAACCATTTAGGCCTAAACCTTGAACAATATTTCTTAATAGGTATGAAACTTTTAGTAGCTTCCACGATTAATTCCTTGAATGCTTCCCACTTAGAATTTACTGTTGGTAACATCGTCAGTTGATCGCACTGTACATAATTTAAAAACTGTCTGACACCTCTGTACTCACCTTTACGGAAGAAAAAACCCTTCCCTTTACCCTGATGGTAATTCAATCTTTAAGTAAATCCCACGTCAGTACACTGTGATCACTGCCAGCTAGTGGCACAGTATGTTATAGTGGGAATAAATACAGCTTTGTACAGTATTTTCAGTGAGGGGCGATTTAAGCCCCAGTCAGACTTGCTGATCCTCACTACCATTGCCGTGTAGTTCCTGACTTTGCGATGGAGGTAGTCAATATGCGGGTAAAACGTGAGCTTGGGGTCGAGAATTACCCCAAGGTACTTCATTTCAGTTGTCACTTTGATGGTTCTACCAGCAATTTTAATCTGTGGCGGCCTGCTTATTTGAAGGGTTCCTCTGAGTAGAATTGAAGTAGTTTTCTCAGGGGATATATGGAGTTTATGGAGACTGCTTTGTAAGGGCTTTGTTGGCTGTTGTTTCCAGGGAAGCCCTGGAATTTCCAGTGACTGTCAGTATCAAGTCGTCTGCGAAGGCTTGGGTGGAAACATCCCCCAGGTCTAGGTTCAGGAACTCATCCATGACCACATTTCATAGGAAAGGGCCTATGGAATGGACAGTGCCCTGGGGGCATCCTCTGTAGACATTTCTGGAGCCTTTCCGATAGGCATTTCTGACTGTAACACTTCTGTTGTGAAGATAGTCTTTAAAAATTCCCTCTTCAATCAGTCTACTACTTTGACAGATGCATTGGTCAGATTACTACAGGCTATTTAGCAGATATTGACGAAGACCCATCCACAAAATATTCGAACGATTATTGGGCCAAAATTAGTTCTGAACTGACGAGCTCTGTAGTTGGAGTTTGTGCCGACCGGGCTATCCGGGTGGGAAAAGTGCCTGCCTGGAAACCCAAAGGTCGCGGTTTGGAATCCTGCCTCAGGCTTGGATCAAAGTATTGCAAAAACCTTGAGAGGTTCATTATGGCCACAGAAGCCGATGCGCCACCAACTGACAAAAAAAATAAAATAAATAAAATAAAATAAATAAATAAATAATATTTTTGAGACACACTGTATATCTTTGTATATGTAAAATGGAAATTAAGAATTTAATAAACTTTTAAAATTAGTTTTAGAAACATTCGGAAGATATATAACATTTTAAAGAGTATTATTTACTTCTATTATCCAGTACCACTAAAACACATTTAAAATTTTACCCATTTGTATCGTGTTTATTATACAATCCTTTATGCTCATAACAGGACAACTTTGTCTGCACAACGAGTTGCATAGGTATTGAACTACTTCCAAAAGAATGGTCTCGCAATCATAAATGAAGTCTGCTTTACTTTGCAAAACAGTCAAAAGCGGACATTTTCAACATTTATTATACTTTTTTTTTCTAATTGATGATTATCATAACAATTTTCTGGAATTTTGAATCTCCTGTCTCATCTTTACGGTCACCAAAGTAGGGGTGCTTAAGGACAACTGATCTTTCTTTACAAGCTGTTTGTTAAATTTAAAATAAATCAGACAAAGAGATCGTACAGTGTTATTCGGGGAGATTAATTCAACCACTGAAAAAACATCACAGAGACAGGGGATGGTTGAAGAATAAGATGGGGTTGGATTTGCATCAATTCATCCCTAACAAAGAGTCAAACTTCGTCATCTCTCCCTGCGCCAAAGGCGATAAACCGCCACAAAGGCATACGTGTACATCCCCTCCTAGGGACAACCATTTTAATGCTGGATAAACACGAGTAAAACAGCGCGCGCCCTGCAACAACAACAGAAAATGAATAACGTGCCTCACTCTCAGCTCATTCCACTTATCCGTTTTATTTAAATCAGTTATATTTAAAAGTGAAAGACCTGAATTCGAGTCCCGTCGAGGATGTGAAGAAGTTTTATGAGCCTTTTTCAAAACGTGGCTGAGTTAGTTGTTCTCAGAAGTTGCCAGCATGATTTTTTCTCCCGAAAACTCGGAAGAAAAAACCCTGCTGCCAAGGATTTTTCATTCAGAAAATCGGCCTCAGAACACGTAATTTACAGACAATATACAATCTCCCTTGATCAATGATGCTTCTAAAATCCTACTACAAGAACAACACCAAAGCCTTTGTTGTTATGCTCATTTCTGGTCGTTTTTCAAAAAAATTTCAGAAAAATTTCATTTCGGTACTGCGTACAGGCCTCCAGACCTGTACGCAGTACCGAAGATGTGGCCTGACCATTGCCTTATACAAAGGGATAATCACTTCTATTCCCTGCTATCATTAACAATATCCCTTGAGCTGCTCTAGCAGCCTGTCTCCACTGCTCAGAAAACTTCATATCTCACTGCACAGTTACTCCCAGGTCTTTTTCTATCTCTCTAGGTGTAGTAGAACCCAGTTGAAACGTTTTTCTTGGATTACCTCTACCCAAATGAAGTGCTTTGCATTTATCAAAGTTAAACTTCAGTTGCCACTTCTCAGCCGATCTGCCTAACTTTTCTAGATCCTGTTGCAGCAGTAGCACACTGTCATAGTGGCATATGGAACGCTATTGTCGTCACGTCAACACTGCATGTGGGAAAAACAGAGTAAGTTTGTATTTCATGAGAAATAATCAAGAATGGACAAAGAAAGTAGTAATATGGCTAAATGGATATTATTATGGGAATGAATAAGAGAGAGCTGAGAAAAATGGTAGTAGGATGTAGTAGTGCGAATTTAATTTTTCTATTTGAAAGTTTAGAGGGAAAATGATGTTGTATTACTTTAATTAAGTTATATCTCAGAAACAGGATCATAGCCAGAAACATGGGGAACGTGTAAACATAAATTTATATATATAAAAGTATATAAGAAGAGTCACATTATGAGCCTAGCTATATCCAAGGGCCTGTTTCATTAAGTCGGAGAAATTAAATGTGCACTGTTCTCAATTCTCCTGAATCCAAGACAGAAGCTGTCTCAGATTCTTTGCAAGTTTCGTTTGATTTTATTTTTTTAAAATTGTTCCGTGTTAACTAAGAATGCCCAATTTTAGGCAGTCTCACATTCAAAAACTGATTTCAAATTCCAAGAACACAAAAAACATTTTGAGGTCGATATTGCACTAGAAGACGACATGCTGTAAACTGCAGTGTCAGCAAAAGCTAATTCTTGGATGTGCACTGTCCTGCCGCTTAACGGCACTTCACTGAAACTCGAATGGTTGTACGGTGAGGCTGCCATTCCGCGAATTAAATGGTCAGAATAGTATATTTAGTGTTTATTTAAAGTAAACGACCAGAAATGAGCATAACAACAAAGGCTTTGGTGTTGTTCTTGTAGTAGGATTTTACGTGATGGCTAGAACTCCTTGTAAAGCTAATAATATTTTTTTATTCTTCTTCTTGTCGCAGCAAAAGCCTTAGATTCCCTTACATCATTGTAGCTAATACTAAGTCCAGAAATTTTTTGGGCTTGAACCAATATTTTAAGCAGCTGTTATTGAGAAAAAATCGGGAGATTTTTTTTTAAATCAAAATCTTTCTTTGAACACCAGTGTAGCCAATATATTATCCAGGCAACTCAATGAGGTTGGCAACATGTTTTAAGGCTTTAGGCGCATCCGCAACATATTGAGCTGTATACACATGTTTGCACGTGTTCTGAGGTCAATTTGCTGTTTTTCTGGAGGAGGAAAAACCCAAGTGCTCTGGAGAAAAAACCATTCTACCCTTGTTTAACACCGACTAGCTCAGCCACGTGAAAAAGATCCATAAAAATTCCTCGTCATTGACGGGGGCTCGAACTTGGGTCTTTTCCACTCGGTGTGGTATGATGGAGTTAACAATTGAGCTACCCATGAGGACACCTAGCAGGAATGAAAGATATCGCCCCTATGCCCTTGGTTAAAAATAGAAAAAGTGAATAAAGCAGGAAATTATCATTGCTTCCTGTTTCCCATCTATCTCTGCTGGTTTCTAAACAAGGGTATAGTTAGAGATATTCCAAATACAGCAAATACATTCCTACGATTTTTACTTTAACAATTGAAAAAGCGAATAAAGTATGAAATTATCATTGCTTCCCTTTTCAATCTGATCATCTCTTTTCCAACTTATAAACAAGGCATGTGGGGATATTCATTATATTATGGAATAAAATCAAAATGTTACCCAGATATCCTTGTGGGTATAGAACAGTGGTTCCCAAACTGTGCACTACGGCACCCCATCGAATTCAGAGGGCACCGGATATTTTAAACTTTCGAAGGAAACCAGCGATACTCAACATGTCGGACATTGCGCGGACTACCAGCTCAAGGTACATGTTCAACGTTACAGTACTTAAGTTGTTTGGACCTACCTACTTAATAGCTAGTGATTAAAGCTAGTGAAAAGTGTGAATTAAAAACGAGTGAAGAAGTTAAACGGGTGATTGCAACGAATTTTAAATCGGAACTTAAACAGATTAAAATCAAATCTATCACAAAGGTTAGAGAAAAAGGCGTTGCAATTGAAACTGCCACTGACGAAAACATTACTAAATTAAAGAACTGCGCGAAATTTGGATAACACAAATTAATTGCAGACTCGCCCCGAAAACTAAACCCGACTGTGATATTCTATGACATACAAAAAGATATGTCAGACCAAGAATTCTTGGAGGATCTGTATGTCAAAAACTTGTGCGAGCACAATGTTAGTGAGGAAGACTTCAAAAAGGTTAAGGTGTGATTTAAGATTAAGGCTAAAATCAAAAACAACAAACACTGGGTAATTGAAGTTCCTGCCAATATCAGGAGAATAATATTAAAAAGTGATGCTCGCGTCTACCTTGGCTGGTCGGTTCACAACGTGAAGGATTTTATTATCGCTTCACGTTGTTTTAAGTGTTTGGCTTATGGGCATTCCGCTAGATATTACAGACAGCAGGACTACACATGTGGGCATTGTGGACTGCAATGTCACCAGTCGCAATCGTGTCCCACTCCTGAATCACCAGTATATGCCCAAACTGCAAAATAAAAGAGGAAATCAGATCACTCATATCATGACTCGAAGTGTCCTGAGTTCTTGCGAGCTCAGGAGGTTACCAAATCTCGCACCAATTACATTCAGTAAGATAAAAAATGTACAGCATGTGAGAGATTAAAAATATTACAGTTAAATTGCCAGCGTTCTGCATCTGCAATGAGTGATATCTCCAAACTAATTACGGATCACAAAATTGACATTCTAGGACTTCAGGAATTATACTCCTACAAAGGCAAAGTTAAAGGATTACCAAACGGCTGTAGGGTGGTTCAATCTAATGTATCTGTTACGGAACAGGGTGCAAATGCTGCGGCAAGGGTGTGGGCAGCTCTCGTTATAGCGGACAAGCAGATCACGAGGGTAAATGGTCTCTGCTCCGAGCATGCGGCATGTGCATGCTTGGAAGGTAGTTTTGGACAAATATTCTTCATCTCAATCTACATGCAGTGCTCACAGCATTCTCAACAAATTGAGCCTTATCTAAACTTCCTCGAGACAGCTTTAATTAGGTTATCAGACAAAAAAGATAGTTATTATTATGACCGACGCAAATGCTTCTTCCACCATGTGGAACAGCCCCATAACGAATAATAAAGGTGACTTGCTGGAGGAATTCATAATAACTAACGGATTGATTGTCTGGAACTCCCCCGGGCATCTGCCCACTTACTCATCCCCTTCTGGTCAATCTTACAAAGATGTCACTCTGTCGAATGCAACATTCGGGAGATGCATAGAAAACTGGACTGTTCACTCCGCTTGGTCGGTAAGAGACCAAAATGTCATAACCTTTGACATAATATCTAATGAAAACGCAGCAGCTTTGAAAGGCACTCATGACTTCCCCAGATACAAAACTCGAGAAATCAATTGAAATCCTTTTGAGAAACTACTTAAGCAAAAATTTACGGATGAAAAAGTGACAAATCTGACAGACCTCACTTTGGACCAACATCTAAAAGAATTCATGGCAATCATCACCGAAATATGCGACGAGACGATTAAAAAGAAACAGAGAAGACAAAATTCGGTTCCTTGGTGGTCCCAGAACCTTTCTACTCTAAGGAATCATACAAAGAGAGCAAGACGAGATGTTCAGAGAGCTAGGAGGGATGGTAGACCTGAAGACGAGATAAACCGATTGAATGAAATATACAAAAACGCGAGAAGGACATATTTCAACAATATTTACAAAGAAAAACGCTCCGATTGGGAACGCTTAGTTAAACAAATTATGGACCAGTAGCCCTGAGGCTTGATCTACAAGCGGACTCTAGACAAAATTCATCCGGGGGAAATATTCTCCTCTGTACTTAGACCTGATAACTCCGAAATTCTGACATGGGCCGAGACTATGGAAACAATTTTGGATGAATTGATTATGCAGGATGAAACTGTACCAGAAAGTCCGGTACAAACAGGCATTCGTTTAGAACATCTTTCCTACGTAGGCCAAAGCCACGAAGATGATTTTGACAAAAACGAAGTAGGTCTTGCTGTTGCGACTTTGCGTGATGGCAAATGCCCTGGACTGGACCTATTAGAAGTTACCATTGTTAAAAGAATCTGGAGCACCTGTCCCCAACTGATGATGAACCTTTTTAATGCCTGCATACAATATGGATCCTTCCCCTCTCCTTGGAAAAAAGCAAATCTTAAATTACTCATTAAAAATCCCAACAAAACAGCAAATCAGGCAAATTCATATCGGCCAATCGCTCTACTTCCGGTTTTCTTCGGAAAAATACTTGAGAAGCTGATTGCAGCGAGATTCCAAAAGCACTATAAAGAAAGTAACCTAAACTACAAATATCAGTTTGGCTTCACTGCTGGGATGTCTACAGTGGATGCCATCAACCTAGTTATTAATAACGTTTCAGCCACCAATGAAATGTATGTCTTTAGCCTCCTTGTGGACTTCAAAGGGGCCTTTGACACTGTTTGGTGGCAAAGTGTCCTGCAGAGGTTCCGAGAGGCCGGGGTCTCCGTGCCTATTTATCGTCTCATCACGGATTATTTCCAGAATCGCCCACTTGTGGTCTCCAGTGGATCCTATTCTATTGCGAGACCTGTGACTCGCGGTTCCCCTCAGGGATCAGTTCTCGGACCAGTATGCTGGAACGTGGTTCTTGATGGGTGGCTGGCTACCGAACATAATTGCACTACTAAGATGGCTTACGCAGACGATTTAATTATCCTTGTTTCTGGAAACTCCAGACTACAACTTGAAATCCGTGCTAATGAAGTCCTATCAGACCTAGATGACTGTGGTTGTACATATAAATTAACGCGGAGCGTTAATTTATGTGTACAACACCACTTTTGTTTTGTGGGCGGTGTCCCAAAAGAAAACAAATTATTCTCAAAGGTACATTAGACCCAAATAGACCTCCGAGTATTAAGATAAAAGAACAATCAATAGAATTAGTTAACTCGTACAAATACCTAGGAATTATGTTAGATAACAAACTTCATTCATTACCCATGCTAAATATGTACTAAGCAAAATCAAGACTTTGACAGGCAAAATAATCAGAATTACCAAAGGTTCTTGGGGTCTGAAACCCTCCACTCTCAAGGTGTACTACAAATGCATATTTATTTCAATTGTCTGTTATGCTGCGGGCGCTTGGGGCCCCAGTATACGCAGAGTCACGGTGGAAAAAATCTTGACTCAAGTCCAGCGCTTCTTCCTGATTGCAATTTCAAGAGCTTGTCGCACAGTTTCAACGTCGGCATTACAGGTAATCAACGGCAAACTACGATTCAAATACGAACTGCTGTACAATTACTTTCAGTATTGTACAAGGAAGGGTATCGCGGCACAGTTCAACCAGTTTTCTGTTAACCTGGCGTGCTAGTGACAGAAGACAACGCTAGATTAAGAAACCAGTTCCTCCAGGAATGGCAAAACGAATGGACTAATGCCAACAGTGGAAGAATTACTACCCTTTTTATACCTGAAGTTGCTGAATTTGGCAAAAAACACCGGTCCTGGTTTAACCCGGGTCTTCACCTAACTTTCCTTCTATCCGGGCATGGCAGCCTAAACTCAAAGTTATTTACTCTGGGTTTGGCTGCGTCTCCTCTTTGTAAATGTGGCTCAGAGGAGACAGTCCAACATATAATCTTGGAATGTCTATATTATGTAGACATTCGATTTGAATTTCAGGCATTGACCGAAGTTTACGATGTAAATAACTTCACCAAGTTTTTAGAAGGTAAATAAAATTATCAGGCACTGTGGCTAACCTCGCAGACAAGGCTTTTGGCAGAAGGAAAGGTCTTGCCGACTGAGAATAGTTATGTAATCAGTGTGTAATGAATGGGTGGTAATCAATGGGTGCTGCTCTTCGTGGACTAATGTTATTAGTGGAGTCCCAGAGGGTTCGGTGTTGGGTCCACTGTTGTTTTGTATATTTATCAATGATATTGATGAAGGTATATCAGGCTTAATGTCGAAGTAATGGAAGTGTGCTACTGCAACAGGATCTAGAAAATTTGGGCAGATGGGCTAAGAAGTGGCAACTGAAGTTTAACCTTGACAAATGCAAAGTACTGCATATGGGTAGCAGTAACCCCAGAGAAACGTACCAACTGTGTGCTACTACACTTAAGGTGGTAGAAAATGAAAAAGACCTGGGAGTAAGTGTGCAATTAAATATGAAGGTTTCTGAGTAATGCAGACAGGCTGTCAGGGCAGGTCATGGGGTATTGTCAATGATATATAGGAATTTTGCTAGCAGGGAAAAGGAGGTGATTGTCCCTCTGTATAAGGCAATGGTCAGGCCACGGCTTGAGTACTGCGTACAGGTCTGGAGGCCTCATTTTAGGAAGGATGTAGATTTACTTGAGCGTGTACAGAGAAGTGCAACAAGATTGGTGAGGGGAATGAAGGGATCCTCTTACCAAGAAAGACTTAAGTTCTGCCAATTGCAGCGGCTGGAGACTAAGTACCTGCGCGGTGTTCTGATTGAGGTGTACAAGGCCTTCAATGGGTTGAGCACGTTGAATTCAAATTAAGAAAGGACAGATGTTGGATAGATGTGCGGAAATTTGCCTTTAGCCAGCGGGTGGTTAATTGCTGGAACAAACTTCCATCTGTTGTTGTGGAAGTTGATAGGTTGAATAAATTTAAGGAGGAACTGAACAGGCATTTGGAGGGAATGGTGTGATTTTTTTTTTTTTTTTGGTTGATGCTGCATAAGCTCATACATTTGCTTTCTTGCATCACGTGACACTACTACTACTGCAATTCGATAAACACTGGAGTAAAATAGCCCACGCCCGTGCAATAGAAAGTGAATAACGTTCCTCACTCTCACTTATCCGTTGTATTTAAATCAGTTTAAAAAAAGACAGTTTCAGTGTAATTGCAGTTTTATTAATTAAAGAAGTAGAAGCGTAGTCCGCCTTATTCTTAATGAATTTTTGAGATGGAGTCGTCTGATTCCTCAGAAGTGAATTTAGAATTATGGGAAAAAGATGTCATTGAGTATAGAGAGAGAAATTTTGACTTTGAATTTGTTAGTTTACTGGGAAAAGGAGCCTTCGGCGTAGTAATACTGAGAAATGAATCTCTCAGTCATTATGGAATACCTGCTAAAGAATCTATCGGAGATCATTTTTTCAAAGTAGGTAAGGTAAACGACAAATACTGTATATAAACAATCTTTAAATTTAAATTTATTTTTTATAAATGTGTTACTTTGTAAAATAATTTAATTAAATTATTAAGTTTTTAAATTTATTTATTATAAATGTGTTAATTTTTAAAATTATTTAACTAAATTATTAAGATTTTAGGTAACATATAATATTTCAAATATAAAAACGATAATAAATTTTTCAATTATTAAAATATTAAATTTAAATATACATTAACTAATTGTAAAGAGTTCTTCTTCAGCCTCATGGAGTACAGTTAGTAGAATCAGGTCCACCACTCAACGGGTTTGAAAACGACCTGAATTCGAGTCCCGACGGGGATGTGAAGAATTTTTATGACCCTTTTTCAAAACGTGGCTGAGTTAGTCGGTCTCGGGAGTGGGCAGCATGGTTTTTTTCTCCCGAAACTCGGATTTTTCATTCAGAAAATTGGCCTCAGAACACGTAATTTACAATATACAATCAATACAGACAATATACAATCTCCCTTACTCACGATGTCCTAAAATCCTACTACAAGAAAACACCAAAGCCTTTGTTGTTATACTCATGAGAGTAATTGTGCAGTGAGATATTAAGTTTTCTGATCAGTGCAGACAGGCTGCCAGAGCAGCTCAATGGATCTGTTTAATGATAGTAGGGAAAAGGAGTGATTATCCCTTTGTATAAGGCAATGGTCAGGCCACATCTTCGGTACTGCGTACAGGTCTGGAGGCCTCATTTTAGGAAGGATGTAAATTGGTTGAGCGTGTACAGAGAAGGGCAACAAGATTGGTGAGGGGAATGAAGGGATCCTCTTATCAAGCGAGACTTAGGTTCTGCAAATTGCAGTGCCAGGACACTAGGCACCTGCGCGGTGATCTAATTGAGGTGTATAAGGCCTTGAATGGGTTGAGCACGCTCAATTCTGATGGGATACTTCCGCTTGTTCAGATTACGAACCTAAGGGGGCATAAATTGAAAATTAAGAAAAGACAGATGTGGAATAGATGTGCGGGAATTTGCCTTTAGCCAGCGGGTGGTTAATTGCTGGAACAAACTTAAATCTGTCGTTGTGGAAGTTGATAGATTAAATAAATTCAAGGAGGAAGTGGACAAACGTTTAGAGGAAATGGATGTGTGAAATTTTATTTTTTATTATTTTTTTGGTTGATGCTGCATAAGCTTGCTTTCTTGCATCAAATCTCTCTACTAATGTTGATGTTAAGTTGTTCAATACC
Organism: Mastigoproctus giganteus; assembly: GCF_048544385.1. Lineage (NCBI taxonomy): Eukaryota > Metazoa > Arthropoda > Arachnida > Uropygi > Thelyphonidae > Mastigoproctus > Mastigoproctus giganteus. Next base: position 92,830,957 of record NC_143588.1, on the reverse strand, counting down.
AGTGCAACTCGTTGTGTGGGCAAAGTTCTCCTATTATGAGAATAAAGGATTGAATAATAAACAAAATACAAATACACTAAATTTTAAATGTGTTTTAGGGGTACCGGATAATGTAAGTAAATAATACTCCCTTAAATGTTATATATCCGTTGAGTGTTTCTAAAACAAATTGTAAACATTTATAAAGTTATTAATTTCCATTGTACATATACGAAGATTTATAGGGTGTCTCAAAAATATTGGTACAAACGTTTAGGGGAGGTAGGTAACATCTAAAGGAATGTGAATCGCATAGGAACCCATAACCGGAAACGTCACGGGAAAGTAGTAGCAGAGGCACAAGAAGCAGAAATGACACAAGACAGTAATTAGTGGCAAACATTGATTTGACATAATATTAACAATGGAGTACGAGATGGATGCTCGAATGATGTTACAACAGATGCTCGAAGGTTCCACCATGAGACGCGATGCATCTCATCAGATGATACCGACGCAGCATGGATTGGCGGACACGATCGAACACACCTGGAGTTTTTTGACAGTAGCAGCAACAGCGCAGACGAGTCTCGCCACGAGATCCTTTTCCGCCTGCACAGACGATTCATACGCGATAGACTGATGGCCCCCCCACAGGAAAAAATCAAGGCTCGATAAATCAGGTGACCGTGGGGTGCCAGGAAACGGGTCCACCACGACAAATCCATCAAAGCCCAGAACGCCTGTTCAAATGGTCACGAACACACCTTCCATAATGGGCAGGCGCCCCGTCATGTCGAAACAAAATGTTGCGTATCACATTTGCTGGAACATCGTCAAATAACCCTGGTAGAAGTTGTTCAAGAAAGATCCGATATTTAGCGGAGTTCATGCGTGATGGTAACGGATATGAGCCGACTAAGCAGTCACCGACCATACCTGCCCACACATTTATTGCCAAGCGATGTTCTGCCGGTTGGGGGCGCACACCGTGTGGGTCCTTCGCTAATCTATACACTAGGTGCATGTCTGCCCAGCTCACAGTTTGTAGATCGATGCATGCTCTTCGTGCGGCGACTACTGCTTGAATGATTAACCAGAAATTTTCCGTCTCGCGAACTGATGAACAGCGTCGTGTACCGACATACGGTGACGTTTCCGGTTATGGGTTCACATTTCTCTAGATGTTGCTTACCTCCCCTACACGTTTGTACCAATATTATTGAGACACCCTGTTGTGTCAGTCTCCGAACTTTTTTATCACACTCCGTATTTTGAAAACAGTTAAACCGTAGTTTATCAGAAAATAAAGAAATTTTAACAAACTAACTTAAAATATAAAGAGATTTTATCTCGTGACGTTGCTAAACAAACGCAAGTTCAGCTTTAGTAGTTTTAAGTTAATTTTCTTTTATTAAAATATTTAAACTTTCATAAAAGAAACTTATTTGTGTGTAGTTGACGTATTGTGTTTTCTTCACTAACTCGGATAATCGATATTTCGGATAAGTGAAGTCCCGCTATAATTTTTTTATTGTGATCATCGATATATTGAAGTGTTGGCAAGATCGCCGTACTGCACACTCCGGGTGGGAAAGACGTGGGTTCGAATCCCGTCGATCATTTTTATGGGCCTTTTTCACATCACGGCTGGCTTAGTTGGTCTCGGGCGAGGGTGGAATGGTTTTTTCTCCCTGAAACTCGGGGTTTACCGTCTAGAGGAATGTGGCTTTACTTGCCAATGCTCATAAAACCAATAACAACAGAATTCTCCAACACAACTACGTGCGAACGACCTACGATACGTAATATTGTCGTAAAAGGAAGCAGTTATGTGGATCAGTTGGCAGGGATTCGTGATCCTAGTTGCTTTGCATTTTCACTTGCATTTGCGTTTATAATGATTTTTCTCTGCGCCCTCTGTGAGCTGCTGGTGCTCCAGTTAGAAGAGGGGTTGACAATCGACGTTGAAGGTTTTGTTGTTGGGGGAAAAAAATAAGAGAATAACCCTCACATTATAATTTTGTGTGTGTGTGCATATATATATACATTTTTTTTGTCAATAAAAATATATTTATTTGTAAATATTGTCTCTCTTTTTTTTCTTTGATACTAGAAAAAATAATTTTTAATTTTGCCATTGATCGATAATCTTAAACTTTGGGAAGTTACTTTTAGATATGTAAAAGGCGTTAAATTTCAAATATATAGAGTAAAATTGAAGTTGCACATTTGACCAATAGATGGAGCCATCATTCACAGTGGACGCCAGTAATTTTTATGTTTTTTTTTTGCTTTTTTTTTCAAATCGTACCTGAGTTATTTGATGTCAGCCGGGGTGGTTTTAACTCGCGGAAAGTCAGGTAGTTCTTCCATTAAAGTTGTTGATGCCCCTAAATTCTAAAAGTTCAGTATCGAGGAAGTTTGAACTACAACACGTAGACCAGTTTTCACGCAATTTAAAATAACTTTATATTCTCTTGGGATGCGCAGTTGGTAGGAGCGCATCCTCCCGACTCCTGTTAAAAAAGACCTGAGTTCGAGTCCCATCGATGAAGGCATGAATTTTTCCAACATGGCCGAGTTAGTCCGTCGCAGGCGAGGGTCACGTGGTTTTTTCTTCCGGAAATTCTCGTTTTTCGTCCAGCAAAACAGAAAATCGACTTCAGAACACGCCCAATTTACAGACAATATACACAGAGCAATACACACCACATAGCCTTGGTCGCTATTGCTCCTAAACTCCAACAACATTAAAATTCAATTTATATTTATCATGTCAGTGTGAAATTTCTAGCAGCTCCCAAAATTTTGATTTAAGGATATTTCGTGCATTTTGGTTGGGGAGGGCATTTATTTACAAGTTATTGATAAGGTGCTGGTCACCTAACAGGTTTATATTAGAGATTTTTTTATGGCTGCTAATAAAATATGGTATATAATATTGCATTGTCGGTGTGTTTGATACACGTGAAAATTTTAGAAAAAGCTGAAATCGATCCAGATTTAAAAACTGGTGACTTGTCTGAACAAATATCGGGCCAAACACATCTACCATCTGTATATTAAAAACGTAAGATAATGGGTTATTAATAACAAAAAAATAATAATAAAAATAAACAAAAAACCCTTGTATTATGACGTTTATGGTCTAAAACCTTCAGATAACATACCGGCTGATAATATTGCATAGAGGACACATCAAGAACAAAACAACCCAGGTGTGCAAATTAAGGTCCATCACTATTTCTAAAGGTTACAACCACAAAATCTTTACTTAAGGTATTCTTTAATGATGAGAGTAGATTCATTCTCAGCACCGATTCTGGACTTCAGCTACTAATCTGGCGAGAGGTTGGCACACGGTATCACCCCGCAAACATCACAGAAAGGAATCGATATAGCGGTCGAGGTGTTCTCGTCTGGGGAGGCGTTATCTTGGATGGACGTACACAACTCCAGATACTGGTTTTATATGGTAGCTAAGGTAATCTTTAACCATCTGCGTGTGTTGCGAGGTGCCTTTGGCCCCCAAGTTCGTGTTTATGGACGATAACGCAACACCCCATCGCATTGTAGCTGTGAATATGCTTTCTGAATGTGAGGACATTGTTCGTATGGATTGGCCCGCCCGTTGCACAGATCTAAATCCTATCGAGCACATATGTGACGCTCTGGGGAGACGCCTAGGGGCACGTCCACACCGACAAGAAAATATTCACCAGATGAAGATTGCGCTGACAGAGGAATGGACGATGTTACCGAAAGAACTTTGCATCGACTCTACATCGACATTAGGGGTGGCCATATTTCCTAATGAGGATCACCTCTTCCCTTCGTTGCATCTTTGCCAGTGATGTATCTGTATCATGGAAGCCAGTGTTACGTTGATATTTTTGAATAAAATCCCTGTGTACCGTTGTTGTGTCGGTGTTGATTCCTTCATCATTTCTGTACCTCAGGAGGTTCCTTTGGTATGCTTTTCCCATGTCCAGGCCATTCCTATGAGAAACTACAGTGTAAAAACCTGACTGGTTCTTAAATTTTTCGCACCAGTGTAGAAACAATACAGGATTCAGGCAGTCTGGGGACCTGGAGCACATATTTTACTGAATAACGTTAACTTCGATATTGGGGACCTCCATAATTTTGGAGCCCCGGGAACAACTGACCAACCGCGCTTTGAGAAATCCGGCTTTGGTTAGAAAATGACACAGAGAAGAGAGACGTTAAAAACGTTTTTACTTGCTTTATTGCAAAAAAAATTGTAACGAAAAAGCATCGTTCGAACAGCGTTACGAAAATTTCTTTCAGTTTAATTTTTCTTTCAGTGGGATGAATTGAATGAAATAATGCACGCAGCTTCATCTTAGTTCTATACTAGAGGAAAAAGTTCCAAATCTCTAAAAATTGCAGTAGCCTTCGAGGAAATTTTCTCACCTAATAAACGTCATAACGTGGACAACGTGGCCGTATCGTTGGAAAGCTAACGAATTTAGAAAGAGAAATATTAAGATAGAAAAAGCTTTCGGAAACAGAAATGTGTTCATTTGAAAATTCGCATCTGGTTTCAAGTTATTAGCCGTATGGTGCAAGGAAGCTGGAGGGTTATGTTGCACTAGCCAAAAAATAAAAAAAAAGAATTGAGTACCTTAAGACAGAAATAAAACCGGGATTATATCCAGCTGAGGAACATGGGCGCACAAAGTCGATACTCACAGATGTGAGCCCCTGGGGTTGTTGTATTAAAAATTATATATCCCACTTTAGTCATCAAAGACCAATATTTCAGTCAGCGATATGTAATTATTATTAATAAAATAAATTAAAATATCGTTATCCATGAATTTTATTAATATCTGAAAATTGAAACGTTTTTTAACACCTGCCGATGACTCTTAAATGTGCAACAGGTTAAATGTTACCTGCAGGATACATTAATAAGTGCCTGGTACTGAATTATTTTATTTATCTATTTTTTGAAATAGGCTATGAAAGACTATATTAACGTACAAGGTTTCATAAGTTCCATGACGGATTTCACTGTTCACATGTCAAAGCAACTAGGATCACGAACCCGTGCCAACTGATCTACATAACTGCTTCCTTTTACGACAATATTACGTATCGTAGTTCGTTCGCACGTAGTTGTGTTGGACAATTCTGTTGTTATTGGTTTTATGAGCATCGGCAAGTAAGGCCACATTCCTCTAGACGGTAAACCCCGAATTTCAGGGAGAAAAAAGCATTTCACCCTCGCCCGAGACCAACTAAGCCAGCCGTGATGTGAAAAAGGCCCATAAAAATGATCGACGGGATTCGAACCCACGTCTTTGCTACCCGGAGTGTGCAGTACGGCGATCTTGCCAAAACTTCAATATACCGATGATCATAATAAAAAATTATACCGGGACTTCACTTATCCGAAATGTCGATTATCCGAGTTAGTGAAGAAACCACAATACATCAGCTACACGCTCACACAAATAAGTTTGTGTGAGCGTGTGCTCACACAAACGAGTGCTTGCCCTCGAAAATAATGCTTCTGGGAGCTCGTCAGGGACTCAAAACTCCAGCAATCTACCAAGTGATGCACACCCGATTTGAGCCTCAAAACAGAAAAACCAAGTGCAAACTACCCTGGTTAAAAAGGAGATTGTTTTATTAGGAGACTCCATTGTCAGGGAAACGGGGAATATTTTTTGTAATAAAGATAGGTGGAGCAGAACCAGGGTATGTCTGCCGGGAGCAACTATTGATGATGTCACCAACAGACTGTCAGATTTTAAAGGGGGTAAAGAAAATATTATTATTCATGTGGGGACAAACGATATTAAACGTACACGATCTGACGATTTGTTGGAAAAATACAGGACCATGCTGAGGAAATGTCGCGAGCTAGGCCATAATGTCTATGTGTCTGCAATTCTGCCCAGACACGATAGGAGGGATTATATGTTAAGAGCCTTGTGGATTAACTCAAGACTTGAAGGAATCTGCAAGGCTTTAGGGGGTAAATTTCTATCAGCATGGCCCACACTTGTAGGTAGAAGGAATTTGTTTTGTAGAGACGGGATACACTTAAACAAAGGTGGTGCAAAAGTTTTTGCCAGTATTATTGAGGATACCTTAAAGGTTCAGGGAAACTGCTAGTTAGGGGGGATGTGGGTAATACTGACACGCGTTTATCTGATAATATTGGTCAAAGTAACTCTTGCACATACCTTAAGAGTTCTTATCTGTTACCCCAACTGGACGTATTATCTAGATGTTCTGGGGCGAAAGACGTTTCACGTGAGCAGGTAGCTAATATCAGGGAAGAGAGCCTAAAAAACTTCAAGGGTTGTGTTAGGGTTGTTAAATATACAAGAACAGTAAATCTTAATTGTTTATACAGTAACGTTAGAAGTGTCGTCAATAAAATGAGCGAATTCGAACTGCTGGTTAAAACAAGTAACGCGGACATAATAGGGCTTACAGAGACGTGATGCCACCCGGAAATTGGGGATGATGAGTTTCAGTACGGCTTGTATAATGTATTTAGGAAGGATAGAGTAGATAGAAGGGGTGGTGGGGTAATGCTTCTTATCAGAAGCAGCCTGAGTGCGACGTTAGCTTTCCCGGATTCAGACGTTTCACATGCTAGTATAGAGTCTGTATGGTGTGAGATAGTTGGAAACAAAGGTATAATCCGAGTAGGAGTAATCTACAGACCAGGTGATTGTGAAGACTATGACAAAAGCCTCTACATGCAAATGGAATGGGCAAGTAAGCGTCAATGCCTTATTATGGGTGATTTCAATTTGCCTCTAATTGATTGGAGTAAATGGGAAGGAAACTCGACATGGGGAACAAAATTTTTAAATCAACTAGATGGCTGTTATTTGTATCAACATGTCAGGGAAAGTACTAGAGAAAAGAATATCCTAGACCTCATCATCACACATGAATCAGATGACATAACAGGGCTGACAGTGGAGGAACCAGTAGCAGGAAGTGATCACGGAGTTCTACGGTGGATGATGACGAGAGAAGTAAAAGGCAAAGGAATGGGTTTTAATTTCAGAAAAGGAAATTACGATGCCTTAAGGTACTACATGGCCTCTATTAACTGGGTAGATATCGCGCAGAGAATGAATACAATTGAACTGTGGTACGCTTTTAAAACATTAATCACAGATGCCTTGAATGCGTATATACCATTAAAAAAATACTCCACGAGAAGGGTTCCAAGTTGGATGAATAGTGAAGTTGCCACATTACTTGAGCAGAAAAAGGTGGCATGGAAAGGTTACAGAGCAATAAAAAGTACTGAAGCCTATAACAGCTACAAGGTGATGTTTAATAGAGCCACAGAAAAGGTTCGACAGGCAAAGGCAGTTTATGAGAAATCACTAGCAAACAGAGCAAAGAGGGGGGATAAAGAATTCTTCACATATATAAATGCCAAGAAGAGCAGGACAAACCAGATCGGACCTTTACGTAAGGGAAAGGGGATAGTATTAAATACACCAGCTGCCGTTGCAGATGAACTCAACAGTTATTTTGCATCGATATTTACAAATGAAAAGCCTTTTGTGGCAATGGGAAATTGTGGGAGCGAAGTTAAAAAATATGTAATTAATGATATTGAAATTTCGCAAGATTATTTAATGAAAAACCTTTCGAGCCTACAGACCAGTAAAGCTCCTGGAGTTGATGGAATATACCCTATAATCTTGAGAGAGGCGGCAAGCGAGTGCATTGAACCATTGAGGCTAATTATGCGAGCATCACTAGACTCTGCGGAGATTCCCTTGGATTGGAAAAGTGCAAATGTATCTCCCATACATAAGGGTGGCTCTAAAAGTGAAGTTGGAAATTATCGACCTGTCAGTCTGACTTCAGTAGTAGGGAAAATCATGGAGGCAATGATCAAGGGTGGAATTCAGGATCATTTGGATCGAATTGAAATTCTCAAGGATACTCAGCATGGTTTTGTAAAGGGAAAATCATGTTCAACAAATCTGGTTCGCTATTTCGAAAGCGTCACTCACGAGCTGGATTTAGGGAATAATTTCGACATTGTTTATTTAGATTTCAGCAAAGCTTTTGACTCAGTCCCACATGAGCGGTTGCTTTATAAGCTGTTACAGGTTGGAATCACTGGGAAAATCCTTAGATGGATAGAAGGATGGCTTCAGGGCAGGAGGCAGAGGGTTGTGATAAATGGCTATTCCTCAGATTGGGTTGATGTAAGTAGTGGGGTTCCCCAAGGATCAGTATTAGGACCACTGTTGTTTTTAATTTTCATAAACGACATTGATGAAGGGATAGAGGGCGTGATGTCTAAATTTGCAGATGATGTTAAAATTGGTAGAGTAGTTAATGATCACTGTCAAGCAGAGCTTCTTCAGAGTAACCTAGACAGACTTCAGGGATGGTTAGAAAAATGGCAGCTATGCTTTAATCCAGCAAAATGTAAGGTATTGTACCTGGGGAACAGTAATCCCAAAATAACTTATTCACTTGGTAGAGTTCAACTAAACCCAGTACTGGAGGAAAGGGACTTGGGTGTTACGATATGGTCAGACATGAAGTTCTCTGAGCATTGTAAACAGGTTGCAAGGAAGGCCCATGGTGTCCTATCGATGATCTATCCAACTTTTGCAAGTAGAGATAGGGACGTGATAATCCCATTATATAAGGCTTATGTTAGACCACACTTGGAATACTGTGTTCAAGTATGGAGACCGCACCTAAAGAAAGACATCGAGCTTCTTGAAAGGGTGCAAAGAAGGGTAACTCGCCTGGTGAGATCGGCAAAAGGGCGTCCTTATGAAGAAAGACTTCGAATATGTGGGTTGCAGAGATTGGAAACTAGTCACCTTAGAGGAGATTTGATTGAGGTGTTTAAGGCTCTGAGAGGCATCAGTAAAATGAATGAGGAGGAAATTTTCAAGATTATAAATGATGCTAGAACTACGAGACATAAATTCAAGTTACGGGGGGAAATGTTTAGATTGGACTGCAGGAAGTTTTATTTTAGCCAGCGAGTTATAAATTACTGGAATAAGTTGCCTTCATGGGTGGTGGAGGCCGACAGTTTGGGGAAATTCAAAGGTCATCTGGATAGTACGTTCGGGTAAGGGAAGCGCATAGGATGATAGGATTAATTTCCTTTTTATTTCATTTTATTATTTATTTTTTATTTCATTTTATTATTATTATTTTTTATTTATTAATTATTATTATTTAGTTATTTATTTTATTTATTTTTTGTTTTTATCATTGTTTTGTTCGGATTTTTTGTTTTTTTTTTTTTTTTTTGGCTGGTGCAGCATAAGCCATAGGCTTTCTTGCACCATACGGCCGTTACTAATACTAAACACTAAATACTAAATACTAGAATGACCACCGCATATCCCCGGGGCAATAATTAAAGAAGTACAAACTGCAATTCTACGATCCGAAGGAGAAATGGCAGACCACGATCAGGTCGACTGCACGTAACAAAGGAAGCGCAAGAAAAGAGCAGAACACTGATTTATGTGAGATGATCAAGTGGATAAAACTTTTTTCCCAAATTATTTAGTGCCTACAGTCAAACCCGGTAGTGGTGGTTCCATCATGATTTGGGGTTACTTCTGTTTTTCTGTATTGGGTGACATTAGAATTGTAGGATGTTTAAGAAAAGGATATAAATATATTCTTGAACATAATGCAATATCCTCTTGACTTCCACTTTCTGGAAGAAACTTTACATTACAAAAAGGCAGTGATCCACCAGGTGTGTTGGACCGTGTCAGCCAATCCATGGTGTGTCGGTGTCACGCATCCATCTCGTCTCATGGTGGAATCTTCGAGCATCTGTTGTAACATCATTCGAGCATCCATCTCGTACTCAATTGTTAATATTATGTGAAATAAATGTTTGCCACTAATTACTGTCTCGTGTCATTTCTGCTTCTTGTGCCTCTGCTACTACTTTCCCGTAACGTTCCCAGTTATGGGTTCACATTCCTTTATATGTTACCTGCCTCCTCTAAACGTTTCAACCAATATTTTTTTTTTTTTTTTTTGCCGACCGGGCTAGCCGGGTGGGTAAAGTGCCTGCCTGGCAACCCAAAGGTCGCGGTTTGGAATCCTGCCTCAGGGTTGGATCAAAGTATTGCAAAAACCTTGAGAGGTTCATTATGGCCACAGAAGCCGATGCGCCACCAACTGACAAAAAAAAAAAAATATATATAAAATAAATAAATAAATAAAAATAAATAAATAAATAAATAATATTTTTGAGACACACTGTATATCTTTGTATATGTAAAATGGAAATTAATAATTTAATAAACTTTTAAAATTAGTTTTAGAAACATTCGGCAGATATATAACATTTTAAAGAGTATTATTTACTTCCATTATCCAGTACCGCTAAAACTCATTTAAAATTTTACACATTTGTATCGTGTTTATTATACAATCCTTTATGCTCATAACAGGACAACTTTTTCTGCACAACGAGTTGCATAGGTATTGAACTACTTCCAAAAGAATGGTCTCGCAATCAGTCTTTGCAAAACAGTCAAAAGCGGACATTTTCAACATTTATTATATTTTTTTTCTAATTGATGATTATCATTACAATTTTCTGGAATTTTTTTTGGAATCTCCTGCCTCATCTTTAAGATCACCAAAGTAGGGGTGCTTAAGGACAACTGATCTTTCTTTACAAGCAGTATGTTAAATTTAAAATAAATCAGACAAAGAGATCGTACAGTGTTATTCGGGGAGATTAATTCAACCACTGAAAAAACATCACAGAGACAGGGGATGGGTGAAGAATAAGATGGGGTTGGATTTGCATCAATTCATCCCTAACAAAGAGCCAAACTTCGTCATCTCTCCCTGCGCCAAAGGTCAAAAACGCCACTAACATAACGAAGAAAACTTTAGCGAATAAAGCCAAGAAGGTAGTTAAGAAAAAGGTTATAAAGAAGAAGGTAACCACAGGAAAAAAAGCTAAGAAAACTAAAGCGGGAAAGAAAAATATAAAAAAGAACTCAGTTAAGAAAGGAAGAAAACCCGCAAAGAAACGCAGAAAATAGATAATTACTTTGTAAGGAAAGAGTCCGGAATTCTGTTCGTTATATATGCGCTGTTTTCTCTAATTTCTTAGACTTTTGGCCAAGCTTGAAATCCGTACTTCAGAATCAAGAATAATCAAGAGTAAATTAAAATAATGTTTTCGTTTCAAAATTTTTTTTCACATATGTGTATTTTCATATGTTATTTTTCATATGTGTGTTTTCATATGTGCATATGAAATATGCACATATGAAAATATTTGTAATATTTGTAATATTTATTATTTGTAAAATTATTTGTAATATTTGTAAAATAATAAGAGGAGTTTAGCTCGCTGTAGTACGTAGAACACTTTCGTATGATACACTCCAAAAAATCGACAACTTACCGTTATATTAGAGTAAAATATAAATAATTAAATAATTAAAAACCAATTTAACGCAATATAAATCAATTTAAAACAATTAAAAATAAATTTAACGCCATTAAAAAGAATCTAACCAAAATTTTCGTTCCTGTGAACACGACATACGGTCGAAAAGCATTGTCAGCTTCAGGAAGGAAAATCGTTTTGAATATTTTCGTTAGATTCTTTTTAATTGCGTTAAATTGATACTCGCATCATTATTTATTATTTTTTTCATTTAATATTTAGAGAACAGTTTTCAAATATTTTAAAAATATTCTTTAGACATTGTACAATGGGAGTCATTTTGTTTTACCTAAATCGTGTGTATCAACGGCGCAGGCGCTTTAACTGAAATGAAATCATATCCGTTAGCTTCGAATGAAGTCGGTTAACGAACTTTAAATAAACATTATAATATACAGAACTACGTATTGGGTGCATTATAATCTTTATTTTTTTTTATAAAAGTTAAAAGAAAATCAAAAGACCCTTGCCAAATTTTTCAGGATTCGCTATCGAACACAGAGGTGGGTAGCCAATTCTGAAAAATCTAGTTGATAAGCTAACTTTCACAGCTACAGTTATTAATATATAATGTTGTTGAGGTTGTCGGATCAAATACAAATAAATAAAACAAACACACACTTAAAAAAAAAAAAATCAGTGACAGTCTTTTATAATTGAAGCAAAAAGAGATGATATTCACTACGCTTGCAAAATAGTGTGTAGGCCGAGATACGGAGAACTGAATTTATGGGAATCTCTCAGTCAATATGCAATACTTCCATTAATAGAAAAGATTAAGCTGCCCAGGTCATGTATTTTTCTAACTCGATTGATGATCGAAACCCTCAGAGATAGAGTTGAAAATAAGAAATTCAGGAAATTGCCATTCTAAAAGACCACTCTTATCTTCAGAACGTTCTCCATGGAATAAACTACCTACATGAGAATGAATTCTGTCATTGTGATGTGAAGATGGACAATATTCTGCTAGATTTGATGATAATGCCGTATTAGCACATCCTTGGATAAAGACCGTTGGATAAAGATCATTTTTTACAAGTAGGTAAGGTAAACGAAAAATACTGTATATAAAGAATCTTTAAATTTAAATTTATTTATTATAAATGTGTTAATTTTTAAAATTATTTAATTAAATTATTAAGTTTTTAGATAACATATAATTCTTCAAATATAAAAATAATAATATATTTTTCAATTATTAAAATATGAAATTTAAATATACATTAACTAATTGTAAACAGTTCTTCTTCAGCCTTTGTTAGCCCTCATGGAGTACAGTTAGTAGAATCGCGTCCACCTCTCAACGGGAGAAAAAGAACTGAATTCGGGATCCGTCGAGGATGTGAAGAATTCTTATGAGCCTTTTTCAAAACGTGGCTCAGTTAGTCGGTCTCAGGAGTTGGCAGCATGGTTTTTTCTCCCGAAAACTCGGATTTTTCATTGAGAAAATTGGCCTCAGAACACATAATTTACAGACAATATACAATCTCCCTTGATCAATGATGCTCCTAAAATCCTACTACAAAAACAACACCAAAGCCTTTGTTGTTATGCTCATTTCTGGTATTTTACTTTAAATAAACAGTAAAACTCGAATCTTCTCTAAATATACTATTCTGACCATTTAATTCGCGGAATGGCAGCCTCACCGTACAACTATTCGAGTTTCAGTGAAGTGCCGTTAAGCGGCAGGACAGTGCATATCCAAGAATTAGCTTACGCTGACACTTCAGTTTATAGAATGTCGTCTGCTAGTGCAATATCGACCTAAAAATGTTTTTTGTGTTCTTGGAATTTGAAATCTATTTTTGAATGTGAGACTGCCTAAAAGTGGGGCATTCTTAGTTAACACGGAACAATTTTCAAAAAATAAAATCAAACGAAACTTGCAAAGAATCTGAGAAAGCTTCTGTCTTGAATTGAGGACAATTGAGAACAGTGCAGATTTAATTTCTCGGACTTAATGAAAGAGGCCATTGGATATAGCTAGGCTCATAATGTGACTCTTCTTATATACTTTTTATATATATAAATTTATGTTTACACGTTCCCTATGTTTCTGGCTATCATCCTGATTGTGACATTTAACTTCATTAAAGTAATACAACATCATTTTCCCTCTAAGCTTTCAAATAGAAAAATTAAATTGGCACTAATACATCCTACTACCATTTTTCTCATCTCTCTCTTATTCATTCGCATAATAATATCCATTTAACCATATTACTACTTTATTTCTCCATTCTTCATTATTTCCATTAAATGAAATACAAACTTACTCTGTTTTTGCCACATGCAGTGTTGACGTCACAACAATAGCGTTCCATATGCCACTATGACAGTGTGCTGCTGCAACAGGTTCTAGGAAAGTTAGGCAAATGGGCTGAGAACTGGCAACTGAAGTTTAACATTGACAAATGCAAAGCACTTCATGTGGGTAGAAGTAACCCCAGAGAAACGTACCAACTGGGTTGTACTACACCTAGAATGGTAGAAAATGAAAAAGACCTTCGAGTAATTGTGCAGTGAGATATGAAAGTTTTCTCAGCAGTGCAGACAGGCTGCCAGAGCAGCTCAAGGGATCTTGTTAATTAATTAAAGAACTAGAAGCGTAGTCCGCTTTATTGTTAATGATTTTTTTGAGATGGAGTCGTCCGATTCCTCAGAAGTGAATTTAGAATTATGGGAAAAAGATGTCATTACGTATACAGAAAGAAATGTTAGTTTACTGGGAAAAAGTTCTTTCGGTTCAGTAATTGGAGATGATATTCACTGCGCCTGTAAAATAGTCTCTAGAGGTAGATATTGAGAAATGAATCTCTCAGTCATTATGGAATACCTGGAAAGAAACTATCGGAGATCATTTTTTCAAAGTAGGTAAGGTAAACGACAAATACTGTATATAAACAATCTCTAAATTTAAATTTATTTATTATAAATGTGTTACTTTGTAAAATTATTTAATTAAATTATTAAGTTTTTAAATTTATTTATTATAAACGTGTTAATTTTTAAAATTATTTAATTAAATTATTAAGTTTTTAGATAACACATAATTTTTCAAATATAAAAATAATAATAAATTTTTCAATTATTAAATTTAAATATACATTAACTAATTGTGAAGAGTTCTTCTTCAGCCTCATGGAGTACACTTAATAGAATCAGGTCCACCTCTTAACGGGTTTGAAAACGACCTGAATTCGAGTCCCGACGGGGATGTGAAGAATTTTTATGACCCTTTTTCAAAACGTGGCTGAGTTAGTCGGTCTCAGGAGTTGGCAACATAGTTTTTTTTCTCCAGAAACTCGGATTTTTCATCAGACAATATACAATCTCCCTTACTCACGATGTCCTAAAATCCTACTACAAGAACAACACCAAAGCCTTTGTTGTTATACTCATGGGAGTAATTCTGCAGTGAGATATGAAGTTTTCTGAGCAGTGCAGACAGGCTACCAGAGCAGCTCAACGGATCTTGTTAATGATAGCAGGGAAAAGGAGTGATTATCCCTTTGTATAAGGCAATGGTCAGGCCACATCTTCGGTACTGCGTACAGGTCTGGAGGCCTCATTTTAGGAAGGATGTAAATTCGTTGAGCGTGTACAAAGAAGGGCAATAAGATTTGTGAGGGGAATGAAGGGATGCTCTTACCAAGAGTGGCTTGAGTTCTGCAAATTGCAGTGGCAGGACACTAGGCACCTGCGCGGTGATCTGATTGAGGTCTATAAGGTCTTGAATGGGTTTAACACGCTGAATTCTGATGGGATCCTTTCACTTGTTCAGATTACGAACTTAAGGGGGCTTAAATTCAAATTAAGAAAAGACAGATGAAGAACAGATATGCGGGAATTCGCCTTTAGCCAGCGGATGGTTAATTGCTGGAACAAACTTAAATCTGTCGTTGTGGAAGTTGATAGTTAAATAAATTCAAGGAGGAAATGAGCAAACTTTTAGAGGGAATGGATGTCTGAAATTTTTTTTTTATTTTTTTTTTTGGTTGATGCTGCTTAAGCTTGCTTTCTTGCATCAAATGCCTCTACTAATACTAATGTTAAGTTGTTCAATACCAGTGCAACTCGTTGTGTGGGCAAAGTTGTCCTATTATAAGAATAATAAACAAAATACAAATATGCTAAATTTTAAATGAGCTTTAGGGGTACTGGATAATGTAAGTAAATAATACTACCTTAAATGTTATATATCCGTTGAGTGTTTCTAAAACAAATTGTAAACATTTATAAAGTTATTAATTCCCATTGTACATATACGAAGATTTATAGGGTGTCTCAAAAATATTGGTACAAACGTTTAGGGGAGGTAGGTAACATCTAAAGGAATGTGAATCGCATAGGAACCCATAACCGGAAACGTCACGGGAAAGTAGTAGCAGAGGCACAAGAAGCAGAAATGACACAAGACAGTAATTAGTGGTAAACATTTATTTGACAAAATATTAACAATAGAGTACGAGATGGATGCTCGAATGATGTTACAACAGATGCTCAAAGGTTCCACCATGAGACGCGATGCACGTGTGACGCCGACGCAGCATGGATTGGCGGACACGATCGAACACACCTGGAGTTTTTTGACAGTAGCAGCAGCGCAGACGAGTCTCCCACGAGATCAATTTCCGCCTGCACAGACGATTCATACACGATAAACTGAGGGCTCCCCACAGAAAGAAATCAAGCCTCGATAAATCAGGTGACCGTGGGGCCAGGCAACGGGTCCACCACAACCAATCCATTGATGCCCAACACGCCTGTTCAAATGGTCACGAACACACCTTCCATAATGGGCAGGCGCCCCGTCATGTCGAAACCAAATGTTGCGTCTCACATTTGCTGGAACATCGTCAAGCAACCCTGGTAGAACTTGTTCAAGAAAGATCCGATATTTAGCGGAGTTCATGCGTGATGGTAACAGGTATGGGCCGACTAAGCAGTCACCGACCATACCTGCCCACACATTTATTGCCAAGCGAAGTTCTGCCGCTCTGGGGCCCACACCGTGTGGGTCCTATGCTAATCCATACACTAGATGCATGTCTGCCCAGCTCACAGTTTGTATATCGATGCATGCTCTTCGTGCGGCGACTACTGCTTGAATGAGTAAACCAGAAATTTTCCGTCTCTCGAACTGATGAACAGCGCCGTGTACCGACATACAGTGACGTTTCCGGTTATGGGTTCACATTTCTTTAGATGTTGCTTACCTCCCCTACACGTCTGTACCAATATTTTTGAGACACTCTGTTGTGTCAGTCTCCGAACTTTTTTATCACACTCCGTATTTTGAAAACAGTTAAACCGTAGTTTATCACGAAAATAAAGAAATTTTAACAAACTAACTTAAAATATTGAGAGATTTTACTTCGTGACGTTGCTAAACAAAAGCAAGTTCAGCCTTAGTGGTTTTAAGTTAAATTTCTTTTATTCAAATATTTAAACTTTTATAAAAGAAACTTATTTGTGTGTAGTTGACGTATTGTGGTTTCTTCAGTAACTCGGATAATCGTTATTTCGGATAAGTGAAGTCCCGCTATAATTTTTTTCTTATGATCATCGGTATATTGAAGTGTTGGTATGATCGCCGTCCTCCACACTCCGGGTGGAAAAGACGTGGGTTCGAATCCCGTCGATGATTTTTATGGGCCTTTTTCACAACACGGCTGAGTTAGTTGGTCTCGGGCGAGGGTGGAATGGTTTTTTCTCCCTGAAACTCGGGGTTTACCGTCTAGAGGAATGTGGCCTTACTTGCCAATGCTCATAAAACCAATAACAACAGAATTCTCCAACACAACTACGTGCGAACGACCTACGATACGTAATATTCTCGTAAAAGGAAGCAGTTATGTAGATCAGTTGGTACGGGTTCGTGATCCTAGTTGCTTTGACATGTTCATGGAACTTATGAAACCTTGTAGGTTAAAATAGTCTTTCATAGCCTATTTAAAAAAATAAATAAATAAAATAATTCTGTATTACTGTATCCTGCCTGTAACATATTGAATATGTTGTACATTTAAAAGTCATCGGCAGGTGTTAAAAACGTTTCAATTTTCAGATATTAATAAAATAAAATAATTTATTTTATTAATAATAATTACATATCGCTTACTGAAAGTATTGGTCTTTGATGACTAAAGTGGGATACGTAGGAAGACCGTGCGATGCACAGATTAGTAGCCGGCTGTGCGAACAAATCTAATTCTGACATCGTCATCTGCATCATTGAAGATGTCCTGATATTTTTGGCGTTTGTCTCCGTTCTGACTGCGTACTTTAAGCTCTGAATTACCATTAAGACTACACATATGGTCAATCAATTTAGCCGAATTTTCGTAAACCTCTGTGTTCCTGGGTGAAAGTTCTTTTAGCAAAGTTGCAAACTCAGCCCAGCCTTCGGAAATATTGTTCCAGGAATTAGGAACGTGGATTTCTACCAACGCAACCTCCCCCTTACCACTCAGAGCTGTAGAATCGGGCAAGACAACAGTAAAATTAGAGTGTGTATTGTGGGGATGGAAATCCACGCTCGCGTTACTTTGTAGGGTGAAGAAGAACATCTTTAGCTGGAACCCAACAGTTGTAGGACGCTGGATATCCTAACCACTTAACACGTAATTGACGCTCTCCTCCTACACGTCACGCCTTCAGTTCTTTTTCAATAAGATAGACGTGGGCAGGCAACGTGTAATGGAGATTAACACGATGTAGCTGTTTTTAAACTTCCCACGACACGAGGATCATTGTAATATTCTAACATTTTTTTTTTTGTTCTTTTCCAGACGAAGATGCTTTACTTACAGGACGCTCAGGAATACTGGTGGCGTTTATAATGATTTTTCTCTGCGCCCTCTGTGAGCTGCTGGTGCTACAGTTAGAAGAAGAGGGGTTGACAATCGTCGTTGAAGGCTTTGTTGTTGGGGTAAATAACAGAATAACCCTCACATTATAATTTTGTGTGTGTATATAAATATACATTTTTTTTGTCAAGAAAAATATATTTATTTGTAAATATTGTCTCTCTTTTTTTTTCTTTGATACTAGAAAAAATAAATTTTAATTTTCCCATTGATCAATAAACTTAAACTTGGGAAGTTACTTTCAGAAATGTAAAAGGCGTTAAATTTCAAATATATAGAGTAAAATTGAAGTTGCACATTTGACCAATAGATGGAGCCATCATTCACAGTGGACGCCAGCAATTTTTTATGTTTTTTTTTTTGGTTTTTTTTTCAAACCGTACCTGAGTTATTTGGTGTCAGCCGTGGTTGTTTTTCCTCGCGGAAAGTCAGGTAGTTCTTCGATTGAAGTTGGTGATGCCTCTAATTTCTAAAAGTTCAGTATCGAGGAAGTTTGAACTACAACACGTAGACCAGTTTTCACACAATTTAAATATTCTCTTGGGAAGCGCGTTGGTAGGAGCGCATCCTACCGACACTGGTTGAAAAAGACCCGAGTTCGAGTCTCATCGATGAAGGGATGAATTTTTATGGGCCTTTTTTCCAACGTGGCCGAGTTAGTCGTTCGCAGGCGATGGTCACGTGGTTTTTTCTCCCGGAAATTCTCGTTTTTCGTCCAGCAAAACAGAAAATCGACTTCAGAACACGCCCAATTTACAGACAATATACACAGAGCAATACACACCAGATAGCCTTGGTCGCTATTGCTCCTAAACTCCAACAACATTAAAAATAAATTTATATTTATCATGTCAGTGTGAAATTTCTAGCAGCTCCCAAAATTTTGATTTAAGGATATTTCGAGCATTTTGGTTGGGGAAGGCATTTATTTACAAGTTATTGATATGGTGCTGGTCACCTAACAGGTTTCTATTATAGATTTTTTGATGGCTGCTAATAAAATATTTTTAAGAAATAATATTGCATTGTCGGTGTATTTGATACACGTGAAAATTTTAGAAAAAGCTCAAATTGATCCAGATTCAAAAACTGGTGACTTGACTGAACAAATATCGGGCCAAACACATCTACCATCTGTATATTAAAAACGTAAGATAATGGGTTATTAATAACAAAAAAAAATAAAAATAAAAATAAACAAAAAACCCTTGTATTATGACGTTTATGGTTTAAAACCTTCAGACAACATACCGGCTGATAATTTTGCATAGAGGACACATCAAGAACAAAACAACCCAGGTGTGCAAATTAAGGTCCGTCACTGTTTCTAAAGGTTACAACCACAAAATCTTTACTTAAGGTATTCTTTAATGATGAGAGTAGATTCATTCTCAGCAGCGATTCTGGACATCAGCTAATCTGGCAAGGGTTGGCATACGGTATTACCCCCGCAAACATCACAGAAAGGGATCGATATAGCGGTCGAGGTGTTCTCGTCTGGGGAAGCGTTATCTTGGATGGACGTACACAACTTCAGATATTGGTTTTATATGTTAGCTGAGGTAATCTTTAACCATGTGCGTGTATTCCGAGGTGCCTTTGGCCCCGAGTTCGTGTTTATGGACGATAACGCCACACCCCATCGCACTGCAGCTGTGAATATGCTTTCTGAATGTGAGGACATTGTTCGTATGAATTGGCCTGCCCGTTTCACCGATCTAAATCCTATCGAACACATATGGGACGCTCTGGGAAGACGCCTAGAAGCACGTTCACACCCACCAGAAAATATACCGTTTTGTTTCCGTTGTTGTGTCGGTGTTGATTCCTTCATCATTTCTGTACCTCACGAGGTTCCTTTGGTATGCTTTTCCCATATCCAGGCCATTCCTATGAGAAGCTAGAAGTAAAAACCTGACTGGTTCTTAAATTTTTGCGCACCAGTGTAGAAACAATACAGTATTCAGGCAGTCTGGGGACCTGGAGCACATATTTTACTGATTAACGTTAACTTCGATATTGGGGACCTCCATAATTTTGGAGCCCCGGGACAACTGACCAACCGCGTCTTGGTAAATCAGGCCTTGGTTAGAAAATGACACAGAGAGAGAGAGACGTTATAAACGTTTTTACTTTCTTTATTGCAAAAAAAATTGTAACGAAAAAGCATCGTTCGAACAGCGTTACGAAAATTTCTTTCAGTGGGATGAATTGAATGAAATAATGCACGCAGCTTCATCTTACTTCTATACTAGAGGAAAAAGTTTCAAATCTCTAAAAATTGCAGTAGCTTTTCCAGGACAGTGGAAAATATGAACGTGTGATCGAGGAAATTTTCTCACCTATAAACGGATTAACGTGGACATATCGTTGGAAAGATAACGAATTTAGAAAGAGAAATATTAAGATAGAAAAACACTTTCGGAAACAGAAATGTGTTCATTTGAAAATTCGCATCTGGTTTCAAGTTATTAGCCGTATGGTGCAAAGAAGCATGAGCTTAAGCTGCACCAGCCAAAAATAAAAAAGATAATTGAGTACCTTAAGACAGAAATAAAACGGGATTCACTAAAAAAAGGGAATGATGATTATGTCCAGCTGAGGAACATGGGCGCACCAAGTCCATAGTCACAGATGTGAGCCCCTGGGGTTGTTGTATTAAAAATTATATATCCTACTTTAGTCATCAAAGACCAATACTTTCAATAACCGATATATAATTATTATTAATAAAATAAAATAAAAATATCGTTATATTATTATCCATGAATTTTATTAATATCTGAAAATTGAAACGTTTTTAACACCTGCCGATGACTCTTAAATGTGCAACAGGTTAAATATGTTACCTGCAGGATACATTAATACAGAATTAATTAATTTATTTATTTTTTTGAAATACGCTATGAAAGACTATTTTAACGTACAAGGTTTCATAAGTTCCATGAACATGTCAAAGCAACTAGGATCACGAACCCGTGCCAATTGATCCACATAACTGCTTCCTCTTACGACAATATTACGTATCGTAGGTCGTTCGCACGTAGTTGTGTTTGAGAATTCTGTTGTTATTGGTTTTATGAGCATCGGCAAATAAGGCCACATTCCTCTGGACGGTTAACCCCGAGTTTCAGGGAGAAAAAACCATTCCACCCTCGCCCGAGACCAACTAACTCAGCCGTGTTGTGAAAAAGGCCCATAAAAATCATCGACGGCATTCGAACCCACGTCTTTTCCACCCGGAGTGTGGAGTACGGCATTCTTACCAACACTTCAATATACGATGATCATAATAAAAAAACATAGCGGGAATTCACTTATCCGAAACGTCGATTATCCGAGTTAGTGAAGAAACCACAATACATCAGCTACACGCTCACACAAATAAGTTTGTTTTATGAAAGTTTAAATATTTTAATAAAAGCAATTTAACTTAAAACTACTAAGGCTGAACTTGCTTTTGTTTAGCAACGTCACGAGATAAAATCTCTTTATATTTTAAGTTAAAATTTCTTTATTTTCGTGATAATCTACGGTTTAACTGTTTTCAAAATACGGAGTGTGATAAAAATGTTCGGAGACTG
Organism: Mastigoproctus giganteus; assembly: GCF_048544385.1. Classification (NCBI taxonomy): domain Eukaryota; kingdom Metazoa; phylum Arthropoda; class Arachnida; order Uropygi; family Thelyphonidae; genus Mastigoproctus; species Mastigoproctus giganteus. The sequence goes on along the minus strand of NC_143588.1, from coordinate 92,809,019 downwards.
ACACAACAGAGTGTCTCAAAAATATTGGTACAAACGTGTAGGGGAGGTAAGCAACATCTAAAGGAATATGAATAGCATCGTGACCGATAACAGGAAACGTCACCGTATGTCGGTACACGGCGCTGTTCATCAGTTCGCGAGACGGAAAATTTCTGGTTTACTCATTCAAGCAGTAGTCGCCGCACGAAGAGCATGCATCGATATACAAACTGTGAGCTGGGCAGACATGCACCTAGTGTATGGATTAGCAGAGGACCCACACGGTGTGCGCTCCCAAGCGGCAGAACATCGCTTGGCAATAAATGTGTGGGCAGGTATGGTCGGTGACTTCTTAGTCGGCCCATACCTGTTACCATCACTAATGAACTCCGCTAAATATCAGATCTTTCTTGAACAAGTTCTACTAGGGTTGCTTGACATTGTTCCAGCAAATGTGAGACGCAACATTTGGTTTCGTCATTACGGGGCGCCTGCCCATTATGGAAGGTGTATTCGTGACCATTTGAACAGGCGTTTTGGGCTTTGAGGGATTGGTCTTCTTGGACCCGTTGCCTGGCCGCCACGGTCACCTCATTTATCCAGCCTTGATTTCTTTCTGTGGGGGGCCCTCAGTCTATCGTGTATGAATCGTCTGTGCAGGCGGAAAACAATGTCGTGGCGAGACTCGTCTGCGCTGCTGCCATTGTCAAAAAACTCCAGGTATGTTTGACCGTGTCCGCCAATTCATCCTGCCTCGATATCATCGCGTCTCATGGTGGGACCTTCGAGCATCTGTTGTAACATCATGAAATGCATCCATCTCGTACTCCATTGTTAATATTATGTGAAATAAACGTTTGCCACTAATTACTGTCTTGTGTCATTTCTGCTTCTTGTGCCTCTGCTACTACTTTCTCGTAACGTTTTTGGGTTCCTATACGATTCACATTCCTTTAGATGTTACCTACCTCCCCTAAACGTTTGTACCAGTATTATTGAGACACCCTGTAAATCTTCGTATATGTACAATTGAAAATAATAACTTTATAAATGTTTAAAATTAGTTTTAGAAACACTCAACGGATATATAACATTTAAGGTAGTATTATTTACTTATATTATCCAGTACCCCTAAAACTCATTTAAAACCAAAATTTGTATTTTGTTTATTATTCAATCCTTTATTCTCATAACAGGACAACTTTGCCCACACAACGAGTTGCACTGGTATTGAACAACTAAACATTAGCATTAGTAGACGCATTTGATGCAAGAACGCAAGCTTATGCAGCATCAACCAAACAAAAATTTTAAAAAAATTTTCACACATCCCTTCTCTCTAAAAGTTTGTCCACTTCCTCCTTGAATTTGTTTAACCTATCAACTTCCACAACGACAGATTTAAGTTTGTTCCAGCAATTAACCACCCGTTGGCTAAAGGCAAATTTCCGCACATCTATTCTACATCTGTCCTTACTCAATTTCAATTTATCCCCCCCCTTTAGGTTCGTAATCTGAACAAGTGCAGAGCAATCGGGTACGGGACATGATACTGCCAAGGGGGATGTCTTTGTGTGTGCGCGATGCAAGGAGTGTATCGATATCAGGCAACAACTCGGCGTTCTTGTGGGCCTATATGAGAGCTTGAAGGACAGGGTGGATGCCCTCGAAGAAACTAAATTGAGGGGCTCATCAAGCTCTCAGCTGCCCACATGAACGCCAGAGCTTGCACATGGGCATCGCGTAACACAGAGACAACCCCCAAATCAGAATGCGCTGGACCCGAAGGAACTAATAGTTGTTGGTGACTCGATTGTCAGGGAAACGGGGAACATGCTTTGTAAAAAGGATTGAGAAATGAATCTCTCAGTCGTTATGGAACACCTGCTAAAGAAGCGATCGGAGATCATTTTTTCAAAGCAGGTAAGGTAAACGACAAATACTGTATATAAACAATCTTTAAATTTAAATTTATTTATTACAAATGTGTTACTTTGTAAAATAATTTTATTAAATTATTACGTTTTTCAATTTATTTATTATAAATGTGTTAATTTTTAAAATTATTTAATTAAATTATTAAGATTTTAGATAACATATAATTTTTCAAATATAAAAATGATAATAAATTTTTCAATTATTAAAATATTAAATTTAAATATACATTAACAATTTGTAAACAGTTCTTCTTCAGCCTCATGGAGTACAGTTAGTAGAATCAGGTCCACCACTCAACGGGTTTGAAAACGACCTGAATTCGAGTCCCGACGGGGATGTGAAGAATTTTTATGACCCTTTTTCAAAACGTGGTTGAGTTAGTCGGTCTCAGGAGTTGGCAGCATGGTTTTTTTCTCCCGAAACTCGGATTTTTCATTCAGAAAATCGGCCTCAGAACACGTAATTTACAATATACAATCAACACAGACAATATACAATCTCCCTTACTCACGATGTCCTAAAATCCTACTAGAAGAACAACACCAAAGCCTTTGTTGTTCTGCTCATGGGAGTAATTGTGCAGTGATATATTAAGTTTTCTGAGCAGTGCAGACAGGCTGCCAGAGCAGCTCAATGGATCTTGTTAATGATAGCAGGGAAAAGGAGTGATTATCCCTTTGTATAAGGCAATGGTCAGGCCACATCTTCCGTACTGCGTACAGGTCTGGAGGCCTCATTTTAGGAAGGATGTAGATTTACTTGAGCGTGTACAGAGAAGGCAACAAGATTGGTGAGGGGAACGAAGGGATCCTCTTACCAAGAGAGGCTTAAGTTCTGCAAATTGCAGTGGCTGGAGACTAGGCACCTGCGCGGTGACCTGATTGGGTGTATAAGGCCTTGAATGGGTTGAGCATGCTGAATTCTGATGGGACACTTCCGCTTGTTCAGATTACGAACCTAAGGGGGTATAAATTGAAAATTAAGAAAAGACAGATGTGGAATAGATGTGCGGGAATTTGCCTTTAGCCAGCGAGTGATTAATTGCTGGAACAAACTTAAATCTATCGTTGTGGAAGTTGATAGGTTAAATAAATTCAAGGAGGAAGTGGACAAACTTTTAGAGGGAATGGATGTGTGAAAATTTTTTTTAAACTTTTTTTTGGTTGATGCTGCATAAGCTTGCTTTCTTGCATCAAATGCCTCTACTAATGCTAATATTAAGTTGTTCAATACCAGTGCAACTCGTTGTGTGGGCAAAGTTCTCCTATAAAGAGAATAAAGGATTGAATAATAAACAAAATAAAATACGCTAAATTTTAAATGACTTTTAGGGATACCGGATAATGTAAGTAAATAATACTACCTTAAATGTTATATATCCCTTGAGAGTTTCTAAAACAAATTGTAAACATTTATAAAGTTATTAATTTTCATTGTACATATACGAAGATTTACAGGGTGTCTCAAAAATATTGGTACAAACGTTTAGGGGAGGTAGGTAACATCTAAAGGAATGTGAATCGTATAGGAACCCATAACCGGAAACGTCACGGGAAAGTAGTAGCAGAGGCACAAGAAGCAGAAATGACACAAGACAGTAATTAGTAGCAAACATTTATTTGGCATAATATTAACAATGCAGTACGAGATGCATGCATTTCATGATGTTACAACAGATGTTCAAAGGTTCCACCATGAGACGCAATGCATCTCATCAGATGTGTGATACCGACGCAGCATGGATTGGCGGACACCATTGAACACACCTGGAGTTTTTTGACAGTAGCAGCAGCGCAGACGAGTCTCGCCACGAGATCCTTTTCCGCCTGCACAGACGATTCATACACGATAGACTGATGGCCCCCCCACAGGAAGAAATCAAGGCTCGATAAATCAGGTGACCATGTGGGGCCAGGCAACGGGTCCACCACGACAAATCCATCAAAGCCCAGAACGCCTGTTCAAATGGTCACGAATACACCTTCCATAATGGGCAGGCGCCCCGTCATGTCGAAACCAAATGTTGCGTCTCACATTTGCTGGAACATCGTCAAGCAACCCTGGTAGAACTTGTTCAAGAAAGATCCGATATTTAGCGGAGTTCATGCGTGATGGTAACAGGTATGGGCCGACTAAGCAGTCACCGACCATACCTGCCCACACATTTATGCGCCCCCAAGCGGCAGAACGTCGCTTGGGGGCGCACACCGTGTGGGTCCTCCGCTAATCTATACACTAGGTGCATGTCTGCCCAGCTCACAGTTAGTATATCGATGCATGCTCTTCGTGCCGCGAGTACTGCTTGAATGAGTAAACCAGAAATTTTTCGTCTCGCGAACTGATGAACAGCGCCGTGTAACGACTTACGGTGACGTTTCCGGTTATGGGTTCACATTTCTTTAGATGTTGCTTACCTCCAATACACGTTTGTACCAATATTATTGAGACACTCTGTTGTGTCAGTCTCCGAACTTTTTTATCACACTCAGTATTTTGAAAACAGTTAAACCGTAGTTTATCAGAAAATAAAGAAATTTTAACAAACTAAATTAAAATATAAAGAGATTTTATCTCGTGACGTTGTAAAACAAAAGCAAGTTCAGCTTTAGTAGTTTTAAGTTAATTTTCTTCTATTAAAATATTTAAACTTTTATAAAAGAAACATATTTGTGTGTAGTTGATGTATTGTGGTTTCTTCACAAACTCGGATAATCGACGTTTCGGATAAGTGAAGTCCCGCTGTAATTTTTTATTTATGATTATCGATATATTGAAGTGTTGGCAAGATCGCCGTCCTCCACACTCCGAGTGGAAAAGACGTGGGTTCGAATCCCGTCGATTATTTTTATGGGCCTTTTTCACAACAGGGCTGAGTTAGTTGGTCTCGGGCAAGGGTGGAATGGTTTTTTCTCCCTGAAATTCGGGGTTTACCGTCTAGAGGAATGTGGCTTTACTTGCCGATGCTCATAAAACCAATAACAACAGAATTGTCGAACACAACTACGTGCGAACGACAGACGACACGTAATATTCTCGTAAAAGGAAGCAGTTATGTAGATCAGTTGGTACGGGTTCGTGATCCTAGTTGCTTTGCATTTTCATTTGCATTTGCGTTTATAATGATTTTTCTCTGCGTACTCTGTGAGCTGCTGGTGCTCCAGTTAGAAGAGGGGTTGACAATCGACGTTGAAGGTTTTGTTGTTGGGAAAAAAATAAGAGAATAACCCTCACATTATAATTTTGTGTGTGTGTATATATATATATATACATTTTTTTTTGTCAATAAAAATATATTTATTTGTAAATATTGTTTCTCCTTTTTTTCTTTGATACTAGAAAAAATAAATTTTAATTTTCCCATTGATCAATAAACTTAAACTTTGGGAAGTTACTTTCAGAAATGTAAAAGGCGTTAAATTTCAAATATTAAGAGTAAAATTGAAGTTGCACATTTGACCAATAGATGGAGCCATCGTTCACAGTGGACGCCAGTAATTTTTTATGGTTTTTTTTTTTTTTTGCTTTTTTTTTCAAACCGTACCTGAGTTATTTGGTGTCAGCCGGGGTGGTTTTTCCTCGCGGAAAGTCAGGTAGTTCTTCGATTAAATTTGGTGATGCCCCTAAATTCTAACAGTTCAGTATCGAGGAAGTTTGAACTACAACACGTAGACCAGTTTTCACCCAATTTAAATATTCTCTTGGGATGAGCAGTTGGTAGGAGCGCATCCTCCCGACACCGGTTAAAAAAGACCTGAGTTCGAGTCCCATCGATGAAGGCATGAATTTTTATGGGCCTTTTTTCCAACATGGCCGAGTTGGAAACCATGCTGCCAACTCCTGAGACCGACTAACTCAGCCACGTTTTGAAAAAGGTTTCATGTCCTCGACGGGACTCGAATTCAGGTATTTTTCAAGCTCGTTGAGAGGTGGACGCTTTTCTACTAACTGTACTCCATGAGGGCTAACAAAGGCTGAAAAAGAACTCTTTAGAATTAGTTAATGTATATTTAAATTTAATATTTTAATAATTGAAAAATATATTATTATTTTTATATTTGAAAAATTATATGTTATCTAAAAACTTAATAATTTAATTAAATAAGTTTACGAAGTAACACATTTATAATAAACAAATTTAAATTTAAAGATTATTTATATACAGTATTTTAAAAATTTATATTTAATGAATCAGATGATACCGTATTTAGTGACTTAAAACATAAAGCGGCTATGGAACTTTGCGTCTTTCATTCGGTACACGAATAAATTATTCAATCGGACTAATTCAGCCAAGTTGTGAAAAAGCCCTTAAAAATTCCTCTTCTTTGACGGTATTCGAACTCAAATCTTTTCCAACCGGTGTGAGGAGGACAAGTGATTTTTACCAACTGTGCTTCCCACGAGGGCATTTGGATGGCACCTGACCTTGTCGCTTATATCCGTTACATACATTTATCTGTAAAATGCGTGTTCACTGGCCGATTTATTACGAAAAAATCGGCCAATGAACACCCATCTCTCCGAAAGAGTGGTAGAAGGCGATGTGTCCTGCAGACTACGCGGCCACAGAGGACTTTTATAATGGAATAATGGACAGCGAAACAAACATTTTTGTCGAGATAATCCAAACTCCTAATAATCACCATAATGGAAAGCTCAAATGTGACAAAACATAAATGTAATTATAAGCAAATTGTATTCATATTTATAAAAGCACAGTCAGTCCTCGTATAGAACGATAGTTGTGTTCCTAGAAACCCTCGTGCAATATAAACAACAGGCCTTAAGGGAAAACCAGGGTTAGGTGCCGACCACCCAAGACACATTTGTAACCAAAACAATAAATAATTGTAATAAAATACGTATTTTTTTTGCGATTAACTACGAATAATAAAATATTGCTAATACTTTTGCTTCTATCGGGAGCAAACTTGTTTTTTGTTTGATTTTCTATTCAAAACAGATGACAGCCGTTCGATCTCTTTCAATTCTTTGGGTCTAATTCTATTGGGTTTTATGTGTGTGTATGTGTTTTTTCCCTTTTTAATGTTTTAAAAGCGTACCACAGTTTAATTATATTTGTCCTCTGCGCGATATCTACCCAGTTAATAGAAGGCAGGTAGTACCTTAAGGCATCGTAATTTCCTTTTCTGAAATTAAAACCCATTCCTTTGCCTTTTACCTCTCTCTTTATCATCCACCGTACAACTCCGTGATCACTTCCTGCTACTGGTTCGTCTACTGTCAGCCCTGTTATGTCATCTGATTCATGGCTGATGATGAGGTCTAGGATATTCTTTCGAACTCGGGCTATAAACTACAAATAACAGTCGTAGTTGATTTGAAAATTTTATTCCCCGTGTCGAGTTTCCTTCCCTTTTACTCCAATCAATTAAAGGCAAATTAAAATCACACATAATAAGATTGGCGATTTCAATAGGTTTAGACCACATCATAATGTCATAATACAAGGAATTTTTTATGGTTAATAACCCATTATGTTGCGTTTTTAATACATAGATGGTGGATCTGTTGGGTCCGATATTTGTAAAGTCAAGTCACCAGTTTTTTCAGCGTTTGAATCTGGATCAATTTGAGCTGTTTCTAAAAATTTCACAAAAATTTCAAACACCGATAATGCAATATTATTTGAAAAATATATCATATTTTATTAGAAGCTATAAACAAAAATCTATAATATGAACCTCTTTGGTATATGACGTATTTTTTAAATGTCAATGCCTCCCCCAACCAAAATGCACGAAATATCCTTACATCAAAGTTTTGGTAGCTACTAGAAGTTGCACACTGACACCATAAATATAAATTTAATGTTTTTGGGTTTTAGAAGCAGTTGCGACGAAAACCCAGGTTTTTCTGGGAGGAAAAACCAATTTACCTGCGACCGACTAACTCAGCCACGTTGGGAAAAAGGCCCATAAAAATTCTTTCCCTCATCGATGCCACTCGAGCTCAGGTCTTTTCCAACCGGTGTGGGGAGAACGGCGATAAAAGGTTATTCCTCAGATTGGGCTGGTGTAAGAAGAGGGGTTCCCCAAGGATCAGTATTACGACCACTGTTGTTTTCGATTTTCATAAACTGCATCGATGAAGGGATAGAGGGCGTGATGTTTAAATTGCAGATGATGTAAAGATCGGTAGAGTAGTTAATGATCGCTGCCAAGTAGAGCTGCTTCGGTGTGACCTGGCACTTTTCTAGCCAGGTGTGCATGAGCAGCAGTGCATGTGGACATGTGTTTTGTAAAGGGCGGCACCTAGAACATCTGTTCAACTCCGCCTCGTATCTCTGTGAAGAACAGTACCACTACAAATGGGCCAGATGTGTGTGACGTAGGTTTGTGTGTATTATGTGTGTGTTCTGTTGTTGTGTCTGGCCACTTGGCTACCCAGAAGCATCAATCACCTGGAGAGATGATTCTGGGTACTCGTCCACACCACGGGAAGGTGGGCCAGTCCCAGTAATGCACGTACTGTCTCAAAAGAGACACTGACCCACATGATGTTGCCAGCAGGTAGGTCAGGATCCTCTGGGGGCCCATTCCAGAGGGGCAGACAAAAAGAAAGAAAAAAAAAAAAAAAAAAACACCCGTGGTGTTGGTAATGGGGAAAAAAAAAAAAAATAAAAAAAATAAATAAAAATAAATAAAAAAAAAATAAATAAATAAGAATAAAAAAATAAAAAAAAAAAATAAATAAATAAATAATTAATTAAATAAAAATAAAAAAGAAAAGAAAAGAAAAGAAAAGAAAAAATATATATAAAAAAAATAAATAAATAAAAATAATTAAATAAAAAAAAAATAAAAAGAAAAATAATAATAAAAAAAAAAATATATATATATATATATATATATATATATATATATATATATATAAAATAAAAGTAATGTGGAGTGGCTGACTCCAAACAGAATGCAAGGAGGAGCAGGAGAGAAAAAAAAAAAAAAAAACACCATTGTCTATTCCACTTCAGGCCCAATGCCAGGGGTGTTTACCACTCTATATGATCTCCTCCTTCGAGAGAAGACTTCCATAGCAAAGTTGTGAAGAGCAAATAAACGTTCAGGGGTTTGGAGTAACTGGTCTAATTGGTTTTCCGATATTGGGATGGTGGTCACTAAATCTTGTCTCAAGTCTTCGTACAGAATACAGTCAAAAAGTAGGTGCTTCCAGTTTTCCTTGGCTCCACAGTAACACAGGTCAGTCGTGCAGAGGCCTAGTTGGTGCAGTTTTTCATTAAGTGAGCCGTGTCCAGTAACTAGGAAGGAAGTCTCCATGGTGAGGGAAAGCCAGGATTGAACCAAATTAGAGGATGTAAAGGTTACATCAGGAAGGAATCTTCTAGTAACCACTCCAACCTGGGATGTATCCCATCGGGTCTGCCAGATGTTCACTAACTCGTTGTAGCATCTGGCTTTCTCAGCTTTTGGGTCAGTGTCAAGATCAAGCTCGATGTCAAGGAACTTAGTGGGGATGCTGTTTTTGATTCTAAATACTAGTCCTCTGTAAGCAGCATACAAATCCAGAGGAAGAGTTCCAGCTATGACTTGGATGGCTGCTGTAGAAACTGTTCTGCAAACTCTCAGGGTAGCCAGTAGCATTGTACGTTGGATGGAACTCAATTTGTTTCTCATCTGGACCAAGCCAACTCGGTGAAACCAGGCACCGGCTGCATATGTGACGATTGGAAGGAAGACTGCTTTATAGTACAAACGAAGTGTCCTCTTGGAAAGGCCCCAGTCATTCCTGTAAATACGAATAATGGAGCCAGAGAGCTTCTTGACTTTTGATCTGAGACGGGTGAGGTGTGGCAGGAAGCTCAGTTTGTGATCAATTACCACTCCAAGAATGGTAGCTTCAGTAACTATGGGTAGCCGGATTCCAGAGATTTTAACCTGTGGTGGACGCCTGAGATCTAGCTTGTGCTTAAAGAGCATCATTTTGGTTTTACTTGGGTTAATGCGGAGTTTGTTCAATGCTGCCCAGGAGGAGAGATCAGACAGGACCAGATTGGCATTATGTTCAATGGCACTCCTAGATTTTCCAGACACAATGATGGTAAGGTCATCGGCAAAGGCAACAACTTTGGTGTTCTCAAAAGAACGGGAGAGCCAATTCTGTAGAACCATATTCCACACCACAGGCCCCAAAACCGACCCCTGGGGGCATCCCCGAGAGACAGGCCTGAGGACATGTTGATACTTAGATTTTAGGATAACAGTTCTTTCGGAGAAGTAGCTAAGGAAAAGTTTATATAATTGATGGGAACAGGAGGCAGACCGGAGGCGCTCCAAAGCGCTGTCCCACCAGACAGTGTCGAACGCTCCCTCAAAATCGACAAAGATTGCCAGTTCAAACTTAGCTTCGGAGTTTTCGATATGTAATACCAGGTCAAAAAGGGCCTCTTCCGAGGAGCGTCCTGGTGTGAAGCCATATTGATGTGGAGAGATTAGATTTTTCGCCTGGAAAAGCGCCGAGACTCTTAGGGCCATAAGACGCTCGAGAATTTTCCCGAGATTTGCCAAGAGTGCAATGGGACGGAAGGAGCGAGGATCTGAAGGTGGCTTGTGTGGTTTCTTTATCAGGCGCAGAAGAGCAGTTTTCCAGTCCTTGGGAAAGATACCTCCCTGGAGGCATTTATTGTACAACAGGAGGAGGTACAGCGGCCTTAGTTTAAAAAGACGAAAGATGAAGGTATACTCTATCTGGTCTAGGCCAGGGCATTTGTTTGGGTTTATTTTCTGTAATACTGCATTCAGCTCTTCCAGGGTGAAAGGATCCGTTGTGCTTTCTGTGGCGTAGTTTCGATTTGCTCTTCTAATTGCTGTATGCTCTGGGAGATCCTCAGCAACATCGTCTGGAGGAAACAACCTGTCAAGGATTAGGTTGGCTGAATCAAGCCAGTTGGAGGTTTCCTGGGAGTTAGCCTGTACAGTGTTAAAAATTTCAGGGGTGAAGGATTTATCTCTTGTTATTTTATACACTAAACCCCAGGCGTTGGAATTTCCAGTTTCCTTAACAAAGCTCACCCAGGTTGCTTTTTTCCTGGCTGCTATGGCTTTAGTATAGTCGTTTTTCTTTTGGATGTAGTCACTGTAGAGCCGTTCGACTTCTGGGGGTGCCCAGTCCCAGTGCCGCTGGTAGTAACGTCGTGCTCGCATTGCCAGTCTCCGAAGTCTAGTGAGATCATTGGTCCACCAACTGGAGACAATAGGTCGGAATATTTTCTTTTTGGCGGATTTATAGGATGCTTTGAGGATTGCTTGCTGGAGAGCAGTTACCAGTTCATTGGCTTGCATGGATTCATTTGGATTTGGCTCACTTTCAGGGAAGTCTCCTTTAATAGAACGTTCAAAGGATTGCCAGTCGACATTTCTGGTGGAGAACCTCACAAGTGCAGGCAGTCTTATCTGGTTGTCTTTTTTCAGTGGGGTTAAGTTTATGAGGAAAAGTATGACTCTATGGTCGCTGAGGGTCCAGTCTGGGATAACCTTCCAGTCAGAGACCAGGGGGTCAATGTCCCTAGTGGAGATGGTGACATCAATGTTTGATTCTCCTGTAGAGCTGCTGTATGTGGTGTAGGGACTGGGTTGATTGTGTATTGTTAGGTTTCTATTCAGGACAAGGTCTTCCAGAAGTAATCCACGGGCATCAGCAGTAGGGCAAAACCAGAACTCAGACTTGGCATTAACATCGGAGGCAACTAGGAGAGATTTTGAGCCGAGGAAGTCAAGAGCATATTCCAAGAAGTTAAGTGAGTTGTTAAAATCAGCAGAAGGGGGACAATACAGGGACAGCAGGTAGAATGACTGTGTGGCATATGTGATCTGCACACAAGTGGCAAGCTGATTGCAGAGGCCATGTATTACGAGGACATCCAGATCCTTGTTTAGAACGACGATGCAAGTCTTTGGGTCCTCCAAGATAGGCTGGATTACTCGAGTGTGCATTGAGAAGCCGGTGATTTTGGATGTGTGGTTGGAATGGTTTTTAGCAGCATAAGGCTCCTGGATTGCGATCACATCCACTGCATGCAACTCAGCAGCCAGACGAATCTCATCAGCAACGGCACGAGACCTGTGCCCATTGATTTGCATGACTTTGAGGCATTGGTGGCTGGGTGCGTCCATGGCAACTGTATCCATTGGAGGAAAGGGGGTATTCCGGGGTGACCGTCCTCTAGTTCTTGTAGGAATGGGATTGGGGCTATTCATCAGCGGTCCTTAGCCGTACGAGTTCTAGAGCCTTCTGATATTCCGGGCATGCTGTATCCCGGACTGAGTGGTTATGGGGGAGGCGGCGCCTCTTGCAATTTACACAGCTGGGCTCTTCCTCATGATGCGGACACTCCACATGCACATGACCACTTCGGGCACAGTGACCACAAGATGGGGAATTATGGGTACAGCTCTGGGAGGTATGCCCATAGCCAAGGCAGAGGAAGCATTTTGTAACTATTGTGAACTGGCGGAATCTGTGTGCTTGGCAGTCTAAATAAATTCTATCTGAAGAGAGAATGTGCTTAAAGATTCGTGGACTGAAGCTGATTACTCTATGTTCAGTAGCACTAGACTTAGATTTGGTGTTGAATCTAAAGGTAGTCTCTGTCTTCACTTCATTCCATGTAAACCCATAGTCTACTAGGTTCTTATGGAACAGATCTTCTAGCACCTCTTCGTTTGTCAGTTCCTTAGGTATGTCATACACTATGATGGATGGATTGGATAGTTTTGGTGGAGCTATGGCGACTCCAGCTGTGGACAGAGAGCAACTGGCTGAAATGGACCTCAGGTCCTCTTGGGTAGCTGTCTCCAGCAGCACTCCTTTATTTCTGATTGGCCGGAGAGACTTTATCTTTAGGTTCTTATATTCCGTTCTGATGGTGTTCTGTATCAACTCTTTCACCTCACTGCTTGTTTTTAATTCCGAGTTTTCGCTTGCTCGTAGAAGAAGGAGATGCTGTTGTCTCTTCTCTGCAGGCTGGGGCTGTAGGGTCCTCACTTTGACTTGGGTGGAAGAACTAGGTATGCCAGATTTGGCAGCTCCAGCGTAGGATGTGGTTCCAATGGGAAGTCCAGAGGTGGTGGTATCCTTAGCAGCTACACATTCATGGTCGATAGAGGCTGGAAGTTTAGTAAAGGTGTTTATCACTTTCTCCAGCAGTGAGGTTTTTGTTCTGAGCTCATCATTTGTTGCTTTTAGCCTTTCATTGTCTATTAGCAGCTCAGTTGTTATGGACTGCAGGCTGGACCAAAGTTCCTGGATGTGGTTCCCAGCTACTTTCGTAAATCTATTTGAGTCGTTGTTTAGGAATGCAATTAGATGTCCGTGGAGCAATGAGATTGTTTGGTGTAGGGACACTGGCCCAATCATGGGTCCCCTGTCAATTTCAGTGCTGGGTGGGGGAATTCCCAATCTCGTAGAGGGTTTTAGTCCAGCTGCAATGGCATTTGCAAGGGCTGTTGGAGTTTGAACTTGGGTGGTGCTTTTGGCTGGCAGTTGAGGAGCAGGAGCTATGAGAAGAGCAGGGGCTGCAGATGCAGCAGCTGTGGCAGATGGAGAAACTGCAGTAGGAACAGTGGCAATGGCTGATGCTGAGGCCATGGCCTCTTTTGATACCGAATCACGAGGGGGCGTATCAACTGGACCTTGATCAATCACCAAAGGTTTGACATGCCCTTCATCCTGTACTGGGTGTTCTGCGCAAAGTGTGGCACAGGCCATCTTTGCTTCCTTGCACTTCTTGTTACCTTTCTTTTTCTTTTTCTTTAGTGACAGATAGCCACTCTTCAGTGTGTTCTTAAGAGCAGTGGTCTGTGGAGGGGGGCATCCTGGATCGGGTTCCTCCTCATTTGGGGAACTGGAGCTTTCTCTTGCATTCATTTAAAACAGTTATCACGTCTCAGTTTGAAAATAAGGAGTATGTAGCCAAAAGATTAGCAATCAATGGTATATTTGGGCTGTTATACTTTAGTCCTACCAAAATCTACCAATTTTCCAATAGGTCCTATTGAAACCGCCAGGGGCGTAGCGAATTTGCATATTCAAATTAATGTTCAGGGCCATAATTAATCTAAATTAGCATAATTTAGCACACAGCACAGTTAGTTTACTATGTAAAATAGTTCAGCAAGCAATCAAATTAATAAATGTTAATCACTACTAGAGTATGGGAAATTGTTCCCGAAAAATGCATTGGAAACAAGGCCGCTGCGATTGACAGAATAAACTGTTGTGTTCCGTTAATAATCGCCTTCAGATCGGAAGGTCACCACAACCCCAAGTAAGGCTATTAGCAGGGAGGTAGGTTGACACTCTTAATGCCTGCAAAAATAGGAATGTTTGACCTTGTGTTTTCCTGCCGTTGACTATAAAGTCTTTGTATCTGGGAACTTTGACCTTGTGTCACACTGCAGCCGACAGAGTATCTTAACACATATACATATCATATAGGAAAATTTCAAAATAAAAGGTTACCTGATGACAATCTGCATAATATAAGTTGAAGGACGAGAAGAACATCCAATAAAGCATCTATTAGTATAAGTTTAGATTTGATAAACGGGAAGAAACTATTTAAATTTTTAAAAAGTTGAAGAGCATACAAATCACTTGTCTACACACTACACGCGCACATAAGGTGCATAGCACATTCTTCTTGATTAGACCAGGGTTCGAGCCCGTGATCACCAAATACGGAGGATACCGAAAGGTGAGAGAATGACCACCGCATATCCCCCGGGGCAATATGGCTTTAGTTGCTAATGCTCCTAAAAACCAAATAACAAACAAACAACAGAGTGACCTAGGTAGGCTTCAGGAATGGTCAGAAAAATGGCAGCTATGCTTTAATCCAACAAAGTGTAAGGTATTACACCTGGGAAACAGTAATCCCAAAATAACTTATTCACTTAGTGGAGTTAAACTAAATTCGGTAGTGCAGGAAAGGGACTTGGGTGTTACGATACGGTCAGAGTCGAAGTTGTCTGAGCATTGTAGACAGGTTGCAAGGAAGGCCCATGGTGTCCTTTCGATGATCTATCGAAAAATTGCTAGTAGAGATAAAGACGTCATAATCCCATCATACAGGGTGTCTCAAAAATATTGGTACAATCGTTTAGGGGAGGTAGGTAACATTTAAAGGAATGTGAATCGCATAGGAACCCATAACCGGAAACGTCACCGTAAGTCGGTAGACGGCGCTGTTCATCAGTTCGCGAGAGGTGAGGGAAAATTTCTGGTTTACTCATTGAAGCAGTAGTCGCCGCACGAAGAGCATGCATCGGTATACGAACTGTGAGCTGGCAGACATGCACCTAGTGTATGGATTAGGAGAGGGCAAGGGACGAGCCGCTCAACGAATTTACGGAGAACGCTTCCCAGACCGACATGTAACGGACCACCGTTTGTTTGCGCGTGTGCATCAAAATTTGTGCAATTATGGGTCATTTAGAGGTAACACGAGAGGGCGGGCAGGCCATGGAAGAAAGTGTGTTGAATGCCGTCCAGAATAATCCTACCAGCACACGTGCCGTTGCTTCTGCCTTTGGAGTGTCTCGTTGCAGTGTACAGTGTGTCTGCCACCACGATTCTTTACACCCCTTTCATCTCCCAAGGATTCAGTTACTGCTCCTCCACGATCATCCTGCACGTGTGGCTTTTGCGCAGTGGTGTCTCCAAGAAAGTGTTCAACAAGATTTGAATTTTCCAGCCTAAGTTTTTTCACAGATGAGGCTTATTTCATTCGGGAAGGGTTATTCAATCAGCAAAATGCTCATGTGTAGGTTCACGACAACTCACACGGTGTGCGCCCCCTTGCGGCACAACGTCGCTTCGCAATAAATATGTGGGCAGATTTGGTCGGTGACTGCTTAGTCGGCCCATACCATCCCGCATGAATCCCTCTAAATATCGGATCTTTCTTGAACAAGTTCTACCAGGGTTACGTGACGATGTTCCAGCAAATGTGAGACGCAATATTTGGTTTCAACATGACGGGACGCCCATTATGGAAGGTGTGTTCGTGATCATTTGAACAGGCGTTTTGGGCGTCGGTGGATTGGCCGTGGTGGACCCGTTGCTAGGCCTGGCCCCCACGGTCACCTGATTTATCGAGCATTGATTTCATTCTGTGGCGGGGGCCCTCAAATCTATTGTGTAGGAGCAAAGTGTAAAGTGTATTGATGTCTAACGGCACCAGGAGTTTCCCCCATTTCAGCGTTGCGTTCATTGTGGGTGTAACAGTTCACTTGGAAGGCCACAGATTTAAAAGTGTATGGATTTTGTATATGTGTACTGTTGTGTATCGTTGTTCATCTGGCCGTTTAGCCGCTGGACCCCTACTGAGGCCCAACGTTGTCCAAACTTGGCCTCGTGGAGGCAGACCAAGTACACAGAATGAAATTTTACTCTGGCAGGTCCTGCCACCTTGTTTCCTGAGATTTCAGTGACTAGGGCCTTAAAAAAAAAAAAAAAAACACTCAGTAGGGGTGAGCGCTGGAATTAGGAAAGCCAATTGAGGTTTAATTTGGACGAAGTTAAGTTTTTGCAGTTTGTATGGGATACGCTGGCGTATTAGGCAGAAGAGGGGAGGGAGACTGAAGGCTAGGGGGAAAAGACAGAAGTATGGGGACGATAGAGAAGGCGACCCCAGGATTTTCAGTGAGGCAGGTCCAAGTCCCGGCCAGGAGAAGAATAAGGGTTGGCAGGGGTGGAGGGGACACAAGACTGTCTCCTCCTCCCCAGCAGGCGAAAGGGAGTAAAGGTACCAGGCAAGGGAGCCCGGTACAGATCGCCATCAGGCATTGACAGTTGTGAGCACGTGGGGGTCCAAGTGATCTGAACCGGATCTTCTTTGGTGATCTTTTTCAACGTAGGAGTCAAATCCCAGTCGCAAGGTCATCAGCAGCCTCGTCCTATGGTTGGTCATGTAACCTGTTCAGGTCGCGTATTGTGCATGTTATGAGGATGCAGCCTCGGGTCCTGGTGATATCATTTTCTTAGTTCGTGCGATGGCCATTTGGTTTAGTCATCCAGCTAGTGGTCGAGTGCGAATAATTTGTATCCAGTTCATGTCAAGTCCTGTGTCATTTGTCTTTGGTTCAGATGACAACCAGGAAGACTGACAACCAGTCTTCCTGGTTGTCAGTTCCCTCCTGAAGAAGGCTAAATGATGGTCACGTTCGTGGTTGTGGGTTATTTGGTACAGTTTTCTCGTGAATTCCGGTTTTCTCCAGTCCTAGTTTTGGGATTCATCATCAGCTTCCCGGTGTTGTGCATGGTGGTTTGCTTCAAGTGCTCGCCTTCTAGCAAGGAGTTTCTGTGCAAAAATGGTAAGGGCTTTGTATTCTTGTTCCGAGTCGAGAAGATGCTGTTCCATGTTCTGCGGTAAGAAGGTGATGGCGTGCATCGCAGGTCCTCATAGTGGTTGTAGTCATACATGAGATGTTGCCATGTCTCCTGGCGGCCACACATCTCTCGTGTATCGGTGGCCGCCAATCTATCGTGTATGAATCACCTGTGGAGACAGAAATGGATCTCGTGGCGAGACTCATCTGCGCTGCTGTTACTCTCAAAGAAACTCCAGTTGTAACATCATGAAATGCATCCAACTCGTACTCCATTGTTAATATTGCGTCAAATAAACGTTTGAACCAATCTTTTTGACACAACCTATATATCTTCGTATAGGTACAATGGAAATTAATAACTTTATAAATGTTTAGAATTAGTTTTAAAAACATAGATGAGATAAATAACATTTTAGGAAGTATTATTTACTTCTAAAATCGAGTACCAATAAAACTCATTTAATAATTGGCATATTTGTATTTTGTTTATTATACAATCCTTTATGCTCATAACAGGAAAACTTTGCCCACACAACGAGTTGCACGGGTATTGAACAACTTAACATTAGCTTTAGTAGAGGGATTTGATACAAGAAAGCAAGCTTATGCAGCATCAGCCAAAAAAAAAAAAAAAAAAAAAATTTCGCACATCCATCCCCTCGAAAAGTGTGTCCACTTCCTCCTTGAATTTATTTAACCTATCAACTTCCACAACAGCAGATGGAAGTTTATTCCACCAATCAACTACCCGCTGGCTAAAGGCAAATTTCCACACATCTATTCTACAACTGTGTTTATGTCCTGAGTTTGTAATCTTTTATTAAAAATTATTAAAAACTTAATAATTTAATGTAATATTTTTAAAAATCAACACATTTATAATAAATAAATTTAAAAACTTAATAATTTAATTAAATAATTTTTTGGATCTAGAAATCCGAACAATTAATGGAAGTTTTGGAAGTAGTTCAATACCAGTGTAACTCGTTATTAGCATAATAAATTGTAGTTAACAAAATACAAGTGTCAAAATTTTAGATGAGTTTGAAAGGTACTGGTTAATGGAAGTAAACAATACTTCCTAAATGTTATTTATCTTTTGAATGTTCCTAAAACTAATTTTAAAAGTTTATTACATTATTATTTTCCATTGTACATATACGAAGATATTCAGGGTGTCTCTAGAATATTGGTACAAACGTTTAGGGGAGGTAGGGGAGGTCGGTAACATCTAAAGGAATGTGACTCGCATAGAAACCCATAACCTACTACTTTCCCGTGTCGTTTCCGGTTATGTGTTCCTCGTGGATAAACATTGAAATCGCACTTGGGTTCAATTAGAAGTCATACTACGTTTTGGAGCTGATTTTTGGTGATTATTCACTGAATGACGCATTCTATCCGATCCCGTTGATAAACGAGTCATTAATGGGGTCCATCCGTGCTTCTTTTGAACATTTACCTGTAAAGAAAAAAAGGTAGAATATATAAAATAGTTCCGACAACGGTTAAACAATTAATTTCAAATAAAAAACAGGTTGAAACATCTCAATAAATTAGAAAATTTGAACTTACCTGTGCACACTTGGATATCAACAGAAATGCCACTGTGAAAGAAGGACAGAGAGAACTGGTAATATAAAACAGAGGGGTGTTTCAGCAAATGTCTCATCTGTTAACATCAGCTCCACTATGCATTAAGTGAGTTGTAGCATCAATATTGTGCCATAAACACGCAATTATCAAAGGATTATGACCAGCTACATCCTGTGAATCAATATCGCTGCTTCCAGATAAAAGCAGTGCCTCTGTAATATCTGAAAGAGAAACAACGATTTTGTTTGGGTCGAGGGTTTTTGCTGTACACACAAATTACTATTTATAATGAAACAGTTTAACTTAGATAACCGATTGTAGATTCGATATCAACGTCGTTCCTGATTTTATAACTTTTAAAAGAAATATTTCCAAGTGATGGAAGAAGACCCGTGCAATTGGAGAAGATCCATTATAACTTCGAATACGGTGAGAGTGGGCTGAAACAGGACACAGAATTCCTGAGTGCTGAAATAGTTCCTTAAAAATTCCCTCTTCAATCAGTCTTCTACTCTGACAGATGCATTGGTCAGATTACTACAGGCTATTTAGCAGATATTGACGAAGACCCATCCACAAAATATTCGAACGATTATTGGGCCAAAATTACTTCTGAACTGACGAGCTCTGTAGATGGAATTTGTACGGTGAAGGTAGAAATATTGTAAATTATAGAATTTTTATACATTTTAAATATTAATTTATTATTGGTGTTACTTAAATCTAACGGAACTAACACTACGTGTGGCGGTCAGCAAAAAAATAGACTTCCAATTTCAGGAATATTTGAGAATGTTCCAGTAGGGTGCAGAGACTCCTGAATGTGATAGAACATTGTAGAAGAATCCTGAATTGGCAGCACGTTGTAGATGATCCTAGGATATTCTGGAGAGTGGGAGTATCGTTTCAATATCACAGAAGACTACAAATGAGTGCAGAGTGTTTTTCAATAAAATAAAATGCCGAGAAAGGTTTGTAACATCGGTCATTCACAAATAGTAGTTTATTCCAAGTTTTGAATGTTTCCGGACAAACGTGGCAAGAAATAAGAAACTGACGATTGCCAGAAACCAGGAGTTTCGTTTAAACAAGTACAAACTGCAATTGTACGATTCGAAGGAGAAATGGCAGACCACGATCAGGTCGACTGCACGTAACAAAGGAAGCGCAAGAAAAGACCCGAACACTGATTTTTAAGCGCAATCGATCACTTACTGCATCTGAAATTCTGGCTGAGTTTCTTCTGAACACAGAAACTCCAATGTCTTCATGTACAGGAAAACTTCGTCTTAAACAAGTAGGACTTCGTGGTCCAGTAGCTGAATGAAAGTCCATATTAAAAGCGGAAAAATCGAAAGAAATAGTTCTCTTGGATAAAGGTCCATCAACATTGAACAGTTGAGCGGAAAAACGTACTGTGGACGGTTGAAAAGAAATTTGAAGGTTTTGGATCCAAACTCAACAGTTTATGTGAGATGATCAAGTGGATAAAACTTTTTTCCCAAATTATTTAGTGCCTACAGTCAAACCTGGTAGTGGTGGTTCCATCATGATTTCGGGTTACTTCTGTTTTTCTGTATTGGGTGACATCGTCAGAATTGTAGGATGTTTAAGAAAAGGATATAAATATATTCTTGAACATTATGCAATATCCTCTTGACTTCCACTTTGTGGAAGAAACTTTACATTACAAAAAGGCAGTGATCCACCAGGTGTGTTGGACCGTGTCAGCCAATCCATGGTGTGTCGGTGTCACGCATCCATCTCGTCTCATGGTGGAACCTTCGAGCATCTGTTGTAACATCATTCGAGCATTCATCTCGTACTCAATTGTTAATACGTATTATGTCAAATAAATGTGAAATAAATGTTTGCCACTAATTACTGTCTCGTGTAATTTCTGTTTCTTGTGCCTCTGCTACTACTTTCCCATGACGTTCCCAGTTATGGGTTCATCCTTTATATGTTACCTGCCTCCTCTAAACGTTTCAACCAATATTTTTTTTTTTGCCGACCGGGCTAGCCGGGTGGGTAAAGTGCCTGCCTGGCAACCCAAAGGTCGCGGTTTGGAATCCTGCCTCAGGCTTGGATCAAAGTATTGCAAAAACCTTGGGAGGTTCATTATGGCCACAGAAGCCGATGCGCCACCAACTGACAAAAAAAAAAAAAAATAATAAAATAAAATAATATTTTTGAGACACACTGTATATCTTCGTATATGTAAAATGGAAATTAATAATTTAATGAACTTTTAAAATTAGTTTAAAAGGACAACTGATCTTTCAACAACTGATTTTTTTAAGGACAACTGATCTTTCTTTACAAGCAGTTTGTTAAATTTAAAATGAATCAGACAAAGAGATCGTACAGGTTTATTCGGGGAGATTAATTCAACCACTGAAAAAACATCACAGAGACAGGGGATGGGTGAAGAATAAGATGGGGTTGGATTTGCATCAATTCATCCCTAACAAAGAGCCAAACTTCGTCATCTCTCCCTGCGCCAAAGATCAAAAACGCCACTAACATAACGAAGAAAACTTTAGCGAATAAAGCCAAGAAGGTAGTTAAGAAAAAGGTTATAAAAAAGAAGGTAACCACAGGAAAAAAAGCTAAGAAAACTAAAGCGGGAAAGAAAAATATAAAAAAGAAATCAGTTAAGAAAGGAAGAAAACCCGCAAAGAAACGCAGAAAATAGATAATTACTTTGTAAGGAAAGTTTCCGGAATTCTGTTCGTTATATATGCGCTGTTTTCTCTAATTTCTTAGACTTTTGGCCAAGCTTGAAATCAAGAATAATCAAGAGTAAATTAAAATAATGTTTTTGTTTCAAATTTTTTTTTCACATATGTGTATTTTCATATGTTATTTTTCATACGTGTGTTTACATATGTGCATATTTCATATGCACATATGAAAATATTTGTAATATTTGTAATATTTATTATTTGTAATATTTGTAATATTTATTATTTGTAATATTTGTAATATTTATTATTTGTAAAATTATTTGTAATATTTGTAAAATAATAAGAGGAGTTTAGCTCGATGTAGTACGTAGAACACTTCCGTATGATACACTCCAGAAATTAAAACGAAAAAATCGACAACTTACCGTTATATTAGAGTAAAATATAAATAATAAATAATTAAAAACCAATTTAACGCAATATAAATCAATTTAAAACAATTAAAAATCAATTTAACGCAATTAAAAAGAATCTAACCAAAATTTTCATTCCTGTGAACCGTATGTCGTATACGGTCGAAAAGCATTGTCAGCTTCAGGAAGGAAAATCGGTTTGAATATTTTCGTTAGATTCTTTTTAATTGCGTTAAATTGATACTCGCATCATTATTTATTATTTTTTTCATTTAATATTTAGAGAACAGTTTTCAAATATTTTTAAAATATTCTTTAGACATTGTACAATGGGAGTCATTTTGTTTTACCTAAATCGTGTGTATCAACGGCGGAGGCGCTTTAACTGAAATGAAATCATATCCGTTAGCTTCGAATGAAGTCGGTTAACGAACTTTAAATAAACATTATAATATACAGAACTACGTATTGGGTGCATTATAATCTTTATTTTTTTTTTTGTAAAAAAATTATCGTGTTAAAAGAAAATCAAAAGACCCTTGCTAAATTTTTCAGGATTCGCTATCGACCACAGAGGTTGGTAGCGAATCCTGAAAAATGTAGTTGATAAGCTAACTTTCACAGCTACAGTTATTAATATATAATGTTGTTGAGGTTGTTGGATCAAATACAAATAAATAAAACAAAGACACACTTAAAAAAAAAAAAATCCGTCACAGTCTTTTATAATTGAAGCAAAAAGAGATGATATTCACTACGCTTGCAAAATAGTGTCATTATGCAATACTTCCATTAATAGAAAAGATTAAGCTGCCCAGGTCATGTATTTTTGGAACTCGATTGATGATCGAAACCCTCAGAGACAGAGTTAAAAATAAGCAATTCAGGAAATTGCCATTCTAAAAGACCGCTCTTATCTTCAGGACGTTCTCCATGGAATAAACTGCATGAGAATGAATTGTGTCATTGTGATGTGAAGATGGACAATGTTCTGCTTGATTTCAATGATCATGCCGTATTAGGAGATTTCACATCCTTGGATAAAGCGAAGAGAGGAAAATGTGTGCAACAAATTCCATTGCCAACGTTATATTGTCCACCAGAACTATCAAAGAAAAGACTAATAAATGCAAAATCGTTTGTAACGACTGAAACAGTGACTGTTTTTGCATACACAACAGACTGTGCAGAAGGAAACATGGAAGACGTGGTGGAAAGAATTCTTGAAGTGAATTATTTAAATCGGAGAATTAGATTGATGTATCGTAGATGCATCGTTACATCAACATTTATTACAGAAACCCTTGATTTCCTTTTTATTTATATTTTATTTTATTTAATTTTAATTATTATTATTTAGTTATTTATTTTATTTATTTATTTTTTTTTGTTTTTATCATTGTTTTGTTCGGATTTTTTTTTTTGGCTGGTGCAGCATAAGCCATAGGCTTAGGCTGCACCATGCGGCCGTTACTAATACTAAGAAGCAATCGGACATCATGTTTTTCAAGTAGGTAAGGTAAACGACAAATAGAGTACATAATTAATTACATGGTTAATTACTAGAAGACTACGTATAATTAATTATACGTAGTCTTGTATTTATTGTAACGCTGGTTATTTTTATTTTAATTTATATAAAGAGTCTTTTGTGGGTTACCACTTAATATACCTAAAACCGTGTATATATAAAGTGCTTTAGCATCGTTATACACAGCCATTTCTGAATAAACAGAAAATTATTAAGGTGGCATCGTTTTAGGTTATATCTCATATTGTGAATACCTTCACAACGAGTTGCCATGATATTGCACTACTTCGAATAAGCAACGCTTCACCTAAGGAGAAGACTAATGTTACTTATTCTCAGATAGGTACCGCCACCCAAATTTGTCTCTCTCAGATAGGTACCACCAGTCCAAATTTGTTCGCAGCTTGAGGCACTAGCCCTAAATGCGCCTTAGTCTATATACCTAAAACCGTTATTTCGTTCGAATCTCACAGCCACTGTTTTCGTCTAGAGAGGGGTAGGGAGCTCAAATTTTTAATTGTGTTAACTGGGTAGCTCTAACGTATGATTATTAAAACGCAACACTGTTTCTATTAGATAGCGTAGTATTGACATTTAATTAATTAAATTGGTTGAGCCTATTAATTTAAAACATCATGCCCCAAACTACAGCAGCAAAGCAACGGGCACAAACCGGCAGGAATGCTGTGACTCAGGGAAGAACTGAGGGGGGCAGTTGCCCTCTGAATCAAAGCCTAAAAAATGTGCAACTTGTGAAATGTTTGCCGAACTCTCTGGAACGGAAAATGATATTGCCATGGGGGATGTCTTTGTGTGTGCGCGATGTAAGGAGGGTAGCAGTAGTAGTAGTGTCACGTGATGCAAGAAAGCAAGTGTAACAGCTTATGTAGCATCAGCCAAAAAAAAAAAAAAAATCACACCATTCCCTCCAAATGCCTGTCCAGTTCCTCCTTAAATTTATTCAACCTATCAACTTCCACAACAACAGATGGAAGTTTGTTCCAGCAATTAACCACCCGCTGGCTAAAGGAAAATTTCCGCACATCTATTCTACATCTGTCTTTTCTTAATTTGAATTTATGCCCCCTTAGGTTCATAATCTGAACAAGTGGAAGAATCCCATCAGAATTCAGCGTGCTCAACCCATTCAAGGCCTTATAGACCTCAATCAGATCACCGCGCAGGTGCCTAGTCTCCAGCCACTGCAATTTGCAGAACTTAAGCCTCTTGATAAGAGGATCCCTTCATTCCCCTCACTAATCTTGTTGCCCTTCTCTGTACACGCTCAAGCAAATCTACATCCTTCCTAAAATGAGACCTCCAGACCTGTACGCAGTACTCAAGGCGTGGCCTGACCATTGCCTTACACAGAGGGATAATCACCTCCTTTTCCCTGCTAGCAAAATTCCTACATATCATTGACAAAACCCCATGACCTGCCCTGGCAGCCTGTCTGCATTACTCAGAAAACTTCATATCTGCCTGCACAATTACTCCCAGGTCTTTTTCATTTGCTACCACCTTAAGTGTAGTACCACACAGTTGGTACGTTTCTCTGGGGTTACTTCTACCCATATGCAGTACTTTGCATTTGTCAAGGTTAAACTTCAGTTTGCCACTTCTTAGCCCATCTGCCCAAATTATCCAGATCCTTAATGTTGTTAATGACAGTAATGGCAGTGTGCAGTAGCACACTGCCATTACTGTCATTAACAACCGTGCCAACCTTTGTATCATCTGCAAACTTCGATATACCTGATATACCTTCATCAATATCACTGATAAATATACAAAACAACAGTGGACCCAACACCAAACTCTGTGGGACTCCACCAATAACATTAGTCCAAGAAGAGCAGCACCCATTGATTACCACCCTCTGTCTTCTCCCACTTAACCATCCTTTTATCTATTGTAGCAACTTGCCCTTAATACCATTCTGCTCCAATTTGTACAATAGTCTTCCATGCGCAACAGTGTCAAAAGCTTTCCTGAAATCCAAATATATGATATCAAAATTATTTTTTGCATCCAGTTCCTTTGTAACCACATCATAATATCCTATCAAATTTGTCAGACAAGACTTTCTCTTAACAAATCCATGCTGTGTCTGAATTATTGCTGCAGTCTTGTCTAGATGATCCTGCATCTTTAACCAGTGACTCCATTTATTTTTCCAGTAACAGAAGTTAAACTAACTGGTCTGTAATTACTCGTGTGACCTTTCGATCCCCCTTTGTGAATTGGGGATACATTTGCACATCTCCAGTCCGTGGGAACCTCCCCTGAGTCCAAGGATGCTCTCGTAATTATGGCTAAGGGTTTGCTTAGTTGCTTTGCCGCCTCCTTTAATATAACTGGATAGATCCTATCCACCTCAGGTGCTTTTCTTACGTTTAACTTCAACAATTTCTCCTCCACTTTGCTCTCAATTATTACAAAATCATTAAGCACCCTGTTACAGTTTGTTAAAGTCTGGCATTTTTCTCCCTTAATAACTCCTCTTGTGTGAATATAGATGTAAAATACTCATTCAGATTACCAGCTATCTGAGCAGGATCATCAACAGTCGAACCATCGATGTCAAGTGGACTAATCAGATTCATCCCCTTCCTTTTAGAGTTTATATAAGTAAAGAATTCCTTGCTGTTTTTCTTAGCATCTTTTGCCAAGGATTTCTCGTAATCTGCCTTCGCCTGCCGAACCTCCTTTGTCACCTGATTACAGACTAGCTTATATCTGCCATAGGCTTCTGAGTCTGTTGATAATTTATATGCATCCCATGCATTTTTCTTCTCTCTCACGTGTCTCATTAGTTCATTTGACAACCATTTAGGCCTAAACCTTGAACAATATTTCTTAATAGGTATGAAACTTTTAGTAGCTTCCACGATTAATTCCTTGAATGCTTCCCACTTAGAATTTACTGTTGGTAACATCGTCAGTTGATCGCACTGTACATAATTTAAAAACTGTCTGACACCTCTGTACTCACCTTTACGGAAGAAAAAACCCTTCCCTTTACCCTGATGGTAATTCAATCTTTAAGTAAATCCCACGTCAGTACACTGTGATCACTGCCAGCTAGTGGCACAGTATGTTATAGTGGGAATAAATACAGCTTTGTACAGTATTTTCAGTGAGGGGCGATTTAAGCCCCAGTCAGACTTGCTGATCCTCACTACCATTGCCGTGTAGTTCCTGACTTTGCGATGGAGGTAGTCAATATGCGGGTAAAACGTGAGCTTGGGGTCGAGAATTACCCCAAGGTACTTCATTTCAGTTGTCACTTTGATGGTTCTACCAGCAATTTTAATCTGTGGCGGCCTGCTTATTTGAAGGGTTCCTCTGAGTAGAATTGAAGTAGTTTTCTCAGGGGATATATGGAGTTTATGGAGACTGCTTTGTAAGGGCTTTGTTGGCTGTTGTTTCCAGGGAAGCCCTGGAATTTCCAGTGACTGTCAGTATCAAGTCGTCTGCGAAGGCTTGGGTGGAAACATCCCCCAGGTCTAGGTTCAGGAACTCATCCATGACCACATTTCATAGGAAAGGGCCTATGGAATGGACAGTGCCCTGGGGGCATCCTCTGTAGACATTTCTGGAGCCTTTCCGATAGGCATTTCTGACTGTAACACTTCTGTTGTGAAGATAGTCTTTAAAAATTCCCTCTTCAATCAGTCTACTACTTTGACAGATGCATTGGTCAGATTACTACAGGCTATTTAGCAGATATTGACGAAGACCCATCCACAAAATATTCGAACGATTATTGGGCCAAAATTAGTTCTGAACTGACGAGCTCTGTAGTTGGAGTTTGTGCCGACCGGGCTATCCGGGTGGGAAAAGTGCCTGCCTGGAAACCCAAAGGTCGCGGTTTGGAATCCTGCCTCAGGCTTGGATCAAAGTATTGCAAAAACCTTGAGAGGTTCATTATGGCCACAGAAGCCGATGCGCCACCAACTGACAAAAAAAATAAAATAAATAAAATAAAATAAATAAATAAATAATATTTTTGAGACACACTGTATATCTTTGTATATGTAAAATGGAAATTAAGAATTTAATAAACTTTTAAAATTAGTTTTAGAAACATTCGGAAGATATATAACATTTTAAAGAGTATTATTTACTTCTATTATCCAGTACCACTAAAACACATTTAAAATTTTACCCATTTGTATCGTGTTTATTATACAATCCTTTATGCTCATAACAGGACAACTTTGTCTGCACAACGAGTTGCATAGGTATTGAACTACTTCCAAAAGAATGGTCTCGCAATCATAAATGAAGTCTGCTTTACTTTGCAAAACAGTCAAAAGCGGACATTTTCAACATTTATTATACTTTTTTTTTCTAATTGATGATTATCATAACAATTTTCTGGAATTTTGAATCTCCTGTCTCATCTTTACGGTCACCAAAGTAGGGGTGCTTAAGGACAACTGATCTTTCTTTACAAGCTGTTTGTTAAATTTAAAATAAATCAGACAAAGAGATCGTACAGTGTTATTCGGGGAGATTAATTCAACCACTGAAAAAACATCACAGAGACAGGGGATGGTTGAAGAATAAGATGGGGTTGGATTTGCATCAATTCATCCCTAACAAAGAGTCAAACTTCGTCATCTCTCCCTGCGCCAAAGGCGATAAACCGCCACAAAGGCATACGTGTACATCCCCTCCTAGGGACAACCATTTTAATGCTGGATAAACACGAGTAAAACAGCGCGCGCCCTGCAACAACAACAGAAAATGAATAACGTGCCTCACTCTCAGCTCATTCCACTTATCCGTTTTATTTAAATCAGTTATATTTAAAAGTGAAAGACCTGAATTCGAGTCCCGTCGAGGATGTGAAGAAGTTTTATGAGCCTTTTTCAAAACGTGGCTGAGTTAGTTGGTCTCAGAAGTTGCCAGCATGATTTTTTCTCCCGAAAACTCGGGAGAAAAAACCCTGCTGCCAAGGATTTTTCATTCAGAAAATCGGCCTCAGAACACGTAATTTACAGACAATATACAATCTCCCTTGATCAATGATGCTCCTAAAATCCTACTACAAGAACAACACCAAAGCCTTTGTTGTTATGCTCATTTCTGGTCGTTTTTCAAAAAAATTTCAGAAAAATTTCATTTCGGTACTGCGTACAGGCCTCCAGACCTGTACGCAGTACCGAAGATGTGGCCTGACCATTGCCTTATACAAAGGGATAATCACTTCTATTCCCTGCTATCATTAACAATATCCCTTGAGCTGCTCTAGCAGCCTGTCTCCACTGCTCAGAAAACTTCATATCTCACTGCACAGTTACTCCCAGGTCTTTTTCTATCACTCTAGGTGTAGTAGAACCCAGTTGAAACGTTTTTCTTGGATTACCTCTACCCAAATGAAGTGCTTTGCATTTATCAAAGTTAAACTTCAGTTGCCACTTCTCAGCCGATCTGCCTAACTTTTCTAGATCCTGTTGCAGCAGTAGCACACTGTCATAGTGGCATATGGAACGCTATTGTCGTCACGTCAACACTGCATGTGGGAAAAACAGAGTAAGTTTGTATTTCATGAGAAATAATCAAGAATGGACAAAGAAAGTAGTAATATGGCTAAATGGATATTATTATGGGAATGAATAAGAGAGAGATGAGAAAAATCGTAGTAGGATGTAGTAGTACGAATTTAATTTTTCTATTTGAAAGCTTAGAGGGAAAATGATGTTGTATTACTTTAATTAAGTTATATGTCACAAACAGGATCATAGCCAGAAACATGGGGAACGTGTAAACATAAATTTATATATATAAAAGTATATAAGAAGAGTCACATTATGAGCCTAGCTATATCCAATGGCCTCTTTCATTAAGTCGGAGAAATTAAATCTGCACTGTTCTCAATTCTCCTGAATCCAAGACAGAAGCTGTCTCAGATTCTTTGCAAGTTTCGTTTGATTTTATTTTTTTAAAATTGTTCCGTGTTAACTAAGAATGCCCCATTTTTAGGCAGTCTCACATTCAAAAACTGATTTCAAATTCCAAGAACACAAAAAAACATTTTGAGGTCGATATTGCACTAGAAGACGACATGCTGTAAACTGCAGTGTCAGCGTAAGCTAATTCTTGGATGTGCACTGTCCTGCCGCTTAACGGCACTTCACTGAAACTCGAATGGTTGTACGGTGAGGCTGCCATTCCGCGAATTAAATGGTCAGAATAGTATATTTAGTGTTTATTTAAAGTAATCGACCAGAAATGAGCATAACAACAAAGGCTTTGGTGTTGTTCTTGTATTAGGATTTTACGTGATGGCTAGAACTCCTTGTAAAGCTAATAATATTTTTTTATTCTTCTTCTTGTCGCAGCAAAAGCCTTAGATTCCCTTATATCATTGTAGCTAATACTAAGTCCAGAAATTTTTTGGGCTTGAACCAATATTTTAAGCAGCTGTTATTGAGAAAAAATCGGGAGATTTTTTTTTAAATCAAAATCTTTCTTTGAACACCAGTGTAGTCAATATATTATCCAGGCAACTCAATGAGGTTGGCAGCATGTTTTAAGGCTTTAGGCGCATCCGCAACATATTGAGCTGTATACACATGTTTGCACGTGTTCTGAGGTCAATTTGCTGTTTTTCTGGAGGAGGAAAAACCCAAGTGCTCTGGAGAAAAAACCATTCTACCCTTGTTTAACACCGACTAGCTCAGCCACGTGAAAAAGATCCATAAAAATTCCTCGTCATTGACGGGGGCTCGAACTTGGGTCTTTTCCACTCGGTGTGGTATGATGGAGTTAACAATTGAGCTACCCATGAGGACACCTAGCAGGAATGAAAGATATCGCCCCTATGCCCTTGGTTAAAAATAGAAAAAGTGAATAAAGCAGGAAATTATCATTGCTTCCTGTTTCCCATCTATCTCTGCTGGTTTCTAAACAAGGGTATAGTTAGAGATATTCCAAATACAGCAAATACATTCCTACGATTTTTACTTTAACAATTGAAAAAGCGAATAAAGTATGAAATTATCATTGCTTCCCTTTTCAATCTGATCATCTCTTTTCCAACTTATAAACAAGGCATGTGGGAATATTCATTATATTATGGAATAAATTCAAAATGTTACCCAGATATCCTTGTGGGTATAGAACAGTGGTTCCCAAACTGTGCACTACGGCACCCCAGCGAATTCAGAGGGCACCGGATATTTTAAACTTTCGAAGGAAACCCAGCGATACTCAACATGTCGGACATTGCGCGGACTACCAGCTCAAGGTTCAACATTACAGTACTTAAGTTGTTTGGACCTACCTACTTAATAGCTAGTGATTAAAGCTAGTGAAAAGTGTGAATTAAAAACGAGTGAAGAAGTTAAACGGGTGATTGCAACGAATTTTAAATCGGAACTTAAACAGATTAAAATCAAATCTATCACAAAGGTTAGAGAAAAAGGCGTTGCAATTGAAACTGCCACTGACGAAGACATTACTAAATTAAAGAATTGCGCGAAATTTGGGGAACACAAATTAATTGCAGACTCGCCCCGAAAACTAAACCCGACTGTGATATTCTATGACATACAAAAAGATATGTCAGACCAAGAATTCTTGGAGGATCTGTATGTCAAAAACTTGTGCGAGCACAATGTTAGTGAGGAAGACTTCAAAAAGGGGGTTAAGGTGTGATTTAAGATTAACGCTAAAATCAAAAACAACAAACACTGGGTAATTGAAGTTCCTGCCAATATCAGGAGAATAATATTAAAAAATGACGCTCGCGTCTACCTTGGCTGGTCGGTTCACAACGTGAAGGATTTTATTATCGCTTCAAGTTGTTTTAAGTGTTTGGCTTATGGGCATTCGGCTAGATATTGCAGACAGCAGGACTACACATGTGGGCACTGTGGAGTGCAATGTCACCGGTCGCAATCGTGTCCCACTCCTGAATTACCCGTTACATGCCCAAACTGCAAAATAAAAGAGGAAATCAGATCACTCATATCGTGACTCGAAATGTCCCGAGTTCTTGCGAGCTCAGGAGGTCACCAAATCTCGCACAAATTACATTCAGTAAGATAAAAAATGTACAGCATGTGAGAGATTAAAAATATTACAGTTAAATTGCCAGCGTTCTGCATCTGCAATGAGTGATATCTCCAAACTAATTACGGATCACAAAATTGACATTCTAGGACTTCAGGAATTATACTCCTACAAAGGCAAAGTTAAAGGATTACCAAACGGCTGTAGGGTGATTCAATCTAATGTATCTGTTACAGAACAGGGTACAAATGCTCCGGCAAGGGTGTGGGCAGCTCTCGTTATAGCGGACAAGCAGATCACGAGGGTAAATGGTCTTTGCTCCGAGCATGCGGCATGTGCATGCTTGGAAGGTAGTTTTGGACAAATATTCTTCATCTCAATCTACATGCAGTGCTCACAGAATTCTCAACAAATTGAGCCTTATCTAAACTTCCTTGAGACAGCTTTAATTAGGTTATCAGACAAAAAGATAGTTATTATGACCGACGCAAATGCTTCTTCCACCATGTGGAACAGCCCCATAACGAATAACAAACGTGAATTATTTTATATTTATATTAGAGATTTTTTTATGGCTGCTAATAAAATATGGTATATTTTTAAGAAATAATATTGCATTGTCGGTGTGTTTGATACACGTGAAAATTTTAGAAAAAGCTGAAATCGATCCAGATTTAAAAACTGGTGACTTGACTGAACAAATATCGGGCCAAACACATCTACCATCTGTATATTAAAAACGTAAGATAATGGGTTATTAATAACAAAAAAATAATAATAAAAATAAACAAAAAACCCTTGTATTATGACGTTTATGGTCTAAAACCTTCAGATAACATACCGGCTGATAATTTTGCATAGAGGACACATCAAGAACAAAGTAACCCAGGTGTGCAAATTAAGATCCATCACTGTTTCTAAAGGTTACAACCACAAAATCTTTACTTAAGGTATTCTTTAATGATGAGAGTAGATTCATTCTCAGCAGCGATTCTGGACTTCAGCTAATCTGGCGAGAGGTTGACACACGGTATCACCCCGCAAACATCACAGAAAGGAATCGATATAGCGGTCGAGCTGTTCTCGTCTGGGGAGGCGTTATCTTGGATGGACGTACACAACTCCAGATATTCGTTTTATATGTTAGCTGAGGTAATCCTTAACCATCTGCGTGTGTTCCGAGGTGCCTTTGGCCCCCAAGTTCGTGTTTATGGACGATAACGCCACACCCCATCGCACTGCAGCTGTGAATATGCTTTCTGAATGTGAGGACATTGTTCGTATGAATTGGCCCGCCCGTTCCACAGATCTAAATCCTATCGAGCACATATGTGACGCTCTGGGGAGACGCCTAGGGGCACGTCCACACCGACCAGAAAATATTCACCAGATGAAGATTCGCTGACAGAGGAATGGACGATGTTACCGAAAGAACTTTGCATCGACTCTACATCGACATTAGGGGTGGCCATATTTCCTAATGAGGATCACCTCTTCCCTTCGTTGCATCTTTGCCAATGATGTATCTGTATCATGGAAGCCAGTGTTACGTTGCTATTTTTGAATAAAATCCCTGTGTACCGTTTTGTTTCCGTTGTTGTGTCGGTGTTGATTCCTTCATCATTTCTGTACCTCAGGAGGTTCCTTTGGTATGCTTTTCCCATGTCCAGGCCATTCCTATGAGAAGCTACAGTGTAAAAACCTGACTGGTTCTTAAATGTTTTCGCACCAGTGTAGAAACAATACAGTATTCAGGCAGTCTGGGGACCTGGAGCACATATTTTACTGAATAACGTTAACTTCGATATTGGGGACCTCCATAATTTTGGAGCCCCGGGAACAACTGACCAACCGCGCCTTGAGAAATCCGGCTTTGGTTAGAAAATGACACAGAGAAGAGAGACGTTAAAAACGTTTTTACTTGCTTTATTGCAAAAAAAATTGTAACGAAAAAGCATCGTTCGAACAGCGTTACGAAAATTTCTTTCAGTTTAATTTTTCTTTCAGTGGGATAAATTGAATGAAATAATGCACGCAGCTTCATCTTACTTCTATACTAGAGGAAAAAGTTCCAAATCTCTAAAAATTGCAGTAGCCTTCGAGGAAATTTTCTCACCTAATAAACGTCATAACGTGGACAACGTGGACGTATCGTTGGAAAGCTAACGAATTTAAAAAGAGAAATATTAAGATAGAAAAAGCTTTCGGAAACAGAAATGTGTTCATTTGAAAATTCGCATCTGGTTTCAAGTTATTAGCCGTATGGTGCAAGGAAGCTGGAGGGTTATGTTGCACTAGCCAAAAAATAAAAAAAAATAATTGAGTACCTTAAGACAGAAATAAAACCGGATTCACTAAAAAAAGAGAATGATGATTATATCCAGCTGAGGAACATGGGCGCACAAAGTCGATACTCACAGATGTGAGCCCCTGGGTTGTTGTATTAAAAATTATATATCCCACTTTAGTCATCAAAGACCAATACTTTCAATAACCGATATGTAATTATTATTAATAAAATAAAATAAAAATATCGTTATCCATGAATTTTATTAATATCTGAAAATTGAAACGTTTTTAACTCCTGCCGATGACTCTTAAATGTGCAACAGGTTAAATGTTACCTGCAGGATACATTAATAAGTGCCTGGTACTGAATTATTTTATTTATTTATTTTTTTAAATAGGCTATGAAACACTATTTTAACGTACAAGGTTTCATAAGTTCCATGACGGATTTCACTGTTCACATGTCAAAGCAACTAGGATCACGAACCCGTGCCAACTGATCTACATAACTGCTTCCTTTTACGAGAATATTACGTATCGTAGGTCGTTCGCACGTAGTTCTGTTGGAGAATTGTGTTGTTATTGGTTTTATGAGCATCGGCAAGTAAGGGCACATTCCTCTAGACGGTAAACCCCGAGTTTCAGGGAGAAAAACCCATTCCACCCTCGCCCGAGACTAAACTAACTCAGTCGTGTTGTGAAAAAGGCCCATAAAAATGATCGACGGGATTCGAACCCACGTCTTTGCCACCCGGATTGTGCAGTACGGCGATCTTGCCAAAACTTCAATATATCGATGATCATAATAAAAAATTATAGCGGGACTTCACTTATCCGAAACGTCGATTATCCGAGTTAGTGAAGAAACCACAATACATCAGCTACACGCTCACACAAATAAGTTTGTGTGAGCGTGTGCTCACACAAACGAGTGCTTGCCCTCGAAAATAATGCTTCTGGGAGCTCGTCAGGGACTCAAAACTCCAGCAATCTACCAAGTGATGCACACCCGATTTGAGCCTCAAAACAGAAAAACCAAGTGCAAACTACCCTGGTTAAAAAGGACATTGTTTTATTAGGAGACTCCATTGTCAGGGAAACGGGGAATATTTTTTGTAATAAGGATAGGTGGAGCAGAAGCAGGGTATGTCTGCCGGGAGCAACTATTGATGATGTCACCAACAGACTGTCAGATTTTAAAGTGGGTAAAGAAAATATTATTATTCATGTGGGGACAAACGATATTAAACGTACACGATCTGACGATTTGTTGGAAAAATACAGGACCATGCTGAGGAAATGTCGCGAGCTAGGCCATAATGTCTATGTGTCTGCAATTCTGCCCAGACACGATAGGAGGGATTATATGTTAAGAGCCTTGTGGATTAACTCAAGATTTGAAGGAATCTGCAAGGCTTTAGGGGGAAATTTCTATCAGCATGGCCCACACTTGTAGGTAGAAGGAATTTGTTTTGTAGAGACGGGATACACTTAAACAAAGGTGGTGCAAACGTTTTTGCCAGTATTATTGAGGATACCTTAAAGGCTCAGGGAAACTGCTAGTTAGGGGGGATGTGGGTAATACTGACACGCGTTTATCTGATAATATTGGTCAATGTAACTCTTGCACATACCTTAAGAGTTCTTATCTGTTACCTCAACTGGACGTATTATCTAGATGTTCTGGGGCCAAAGACGTTTCACGTGAGCGGGTAGCTAATATCAGGGAAGAGAGCCTAAAAAACTTCAAGGGTTGTGTTAGGGTTGTTAAATATACAAGAACAGTAAATCTTAATTGTTTATACAGTAACGTTAGAAGTGTCGTCAATAAAATTAGCGAATTCGAACTGCTGGTTAAAACAAGTAACGCGGACATAATAGGGCTTACAGAGACGTGGTGCGACCCGGAAATTGGGGATGATGAGTTTCAGTACGGCTTGTATAATGTATTTAGGAAGGATAGGTTAGATAGAAGGGGTGGTGGGGTAATGCTTCTTATCAGAAGCAGCCTGAGTGTGACGATAGCTTTCCCGGATTCAGACGTTTCACATGCTAGTACAGAGTCTGTATGGTGTGAGATAGTTGGAAAGAAAGGTATAATGCGAGTAGGAGTAATCTACAGACCAGGTGATTGTGAAGATTATGACAAAAGCCTCTACATGCAAATGGAATGGGCAAGTAAGCGTCAATGTCTTATTATGGGTGATTTTAATTTGCCTCTAATTGATTGGAGTAAATGGGAAGGAAACTCGACATGGGGAACAAATTTTTTAAATCAACTAGATGACTGTTATTTGTATCAACATGTCAGGGAAAGTACTAGAGAAAAGAATATCCTAGACCTCATCATCACACATGAATCAGATGACATAACAGGGCTGACAGTAGAGGAACCAGTAGCAGGAAGTGATCACAGAGTTCTACGGTGGATGATGACGAGAGAGGTAGCAGAAGTAAAAGGCAAAGGAATGGGTTTTAATTTCAGAAAAGGAAATTATGATGCCTTAAGGTACTACATGGCCTCTATTAACTGGGTAGATATCGCGCAGAGAATGAATACAATTGAACTGTGGTACGCTTTTAAAACATTAATCACAGATGCCTTGAATGCGTATATACCATTAAAGAAATACTCCACGAGGAGGGTTCCAAGTTGGATGACTAGTGAAGTTGCCGCATTACTTGAGCAGAAAAAGGTGGCATGGAAAGGTTACAGAGCAATAAAAAGTACTGAAGCCTATAACAGCTACAAGGTGATGTTTAATAGAGCCACAGAAAAGGTTCGACAGGCAAAGGCAGTTTATGAGAAATCACTAGCAAACAGAGCAAAGAGGGGGATAAAGAATTCTTCACATATATAAATGCCAAGAAGAGCAGGACAAACCAGATCGGACCTTTACGCAAGGGAAAGGGGATAGTAATAAATACACCAGCTGCCGTTGCAGATGAACTCAACAGTTATTTTGCATCGATATTTACAAATGAAAAGCCTTTTGTGGCAATGGGAAATTGTGGGAGCGAAGTTAAAAAATATGTAATTAATGATATTGAAATTTCGCAAGATTATTTAATGAAAAACCTTTCGAGCCTACAGACCAGTAAAGCTCCTGGAGTTGATGGAATATACCCTATAATCTTGAGAGAGGCGGCAAGCGAGTGCATTGAACCATTGAGGCTAATTATGCGAGCATCACTAGACTCTGCGGAGATTCCCTTGGATTGGAAAAGTGCAAATGTATCTCCCATACGTAAGGGTGGCTCTAAAAGTGAAGTTGGAAATTATCGACCTGTCAGTCTGACTTCAGTAGTAGGGAAAATCATGGAGGCAATGATCAAGGGTGGAATTCAGGATCATTTGGATCGAATTGAAATTCTCAAGGATACTCAGCATGGTTTTGTAAAGGGAAAATCATGTTCAACAAATCTGGTTCGCTATTTCGAAAGCGTCACTCACGAGCTGGATTTAGGGAATAATTTCGACATTGTTTATTTAGATTTCAGCAAAGCTTTTGACTCAGTCCCACATGAGCGGTTGCTTTATAAGCTGTTACAGGTTGGAATCACTGGGAAAATCCTTAGATGGATAGAAGGATGGCTTCAGGGCAGGAGGCAGAGGGTTGTGATAAATGGCTATTCCTCAGATTGGGTTGATGTAAGTAGTGGGGTTCCCCAAGGATCAGTATTAGGACCACTGTTGTTTTTAATTTTCATAAACGACATTGATGAAGGGATAGAGGGCGTGATGTCTAAATTTGCAGATGATGTTAAAATTGGTAGAGTAGTTAATGATCACTGTCAAGCAGAGCTTCTTCAGAGTAACCTAGACAGACTTCAGGGATGGTTAGAAAAATGGCAGCTATGCTTTAATCCAGCAAAATGTAAGGTATTGTACCTGGGGAACAGTAATCCCAAAATAACTTATTCACTTGGTAGAGTTCAACTAAACCCAGTACTGGAGGAAAGGGACTTGGGTGTTACGATATGGTCAGACATGAAGTTCTCTGAGCATTGTAAACAGGTTGCAAGGAAGGCCCATGGTGTCCTATCGATGATCTATCCAACTTTTGCAAGTAGAGATAGGGACGTGATAATCCCATTATATAAGGCTTATGTTAGACCACACTTGGAATACTGTGTTCAAGTATGGAGACCGCACCTAAAGAAAGACATCGAGCTTCTTGAAAGGGTGAAAGAAGGGTAACTCGCCTGGTGAGATCGGCAAAAGGGCGTCCTTATGAAGAAAGACTTCGAATATGTGGGTTGCAGAGATTGGAAACTAGTCACCTTAGAGGAGATTTGATTGAGGTGTTTAAGGCTCTGAGAGGCATCAGTAAAATGAATGAGGAGGAAATTTTCAAGATTATAAATGATGCTAGAACTACGAGACATAAATTCAAGTTACGGGGGGAAATGTTTAGATTGGACTGCAGGAAGTTTTATTTTAGCCAGCGAGTTATAAATTACTGGAATAAGTTGCCTTCATGGGTGGTGGAGGCCGACAGTTTGGGGAAATTCAAAGGTCATCTGGATAGTACGTTCGGGTAAGGGAAGCGCATAGGATGATAGGATTAATTTCCTTTTTATTTCATTTTATTATTTATTTTTTATTTCATTTTATTATTATTATTTTTTATTTATTAATTATTATTATTTAGTTATTTATTTTATTTATTTTTTGTTTTTATCATTGTTTTGTTCGGATTTTTTGTTTTTTTTTTTTTTTTTTGGCTGGTGCAGCATAAGCCATAGGCTTTCTTGCACCATACGGCCGTTACTAATACTAAATACTAATACTAAACACTAAATACTAAATACTAGAATGACCACCGCATATCCCCGGGGCAATAATTAAAGAAGTACAAACTGCAATTCTACGATCCGAAGGAGAAATGGCAGACCACGATCAGGTCGACTGCACGTAACAAAGGAAGCGCAAGAAAAGAGCAGAACACTGATTTATGTGAGATGATCAAGTGGATAAAACTTTTTTCCCAAATTATTTAGTGCCTACAGTCAAACCCGGTAGTGGTGGTTCCATCATGATTTGGGGTTACT